>NC_057798.1:760857731-761157731 GCF_018294505.1 Triticum aestivum | reverse complement strand
ATGCTGCCTCCGATGGTGTTCTACATGCATATCCACTTGAAACTCAGCTTAATATATATCTTGTCTGCCGCAAACTCCTTTTCACCGGAGGCGGGAGGTACCGGAGCCGCATCCGCCGTTGGCTTTGGTTGCGATTCGTGCGCTTTGATGGCCCACATGTTTGTATATCAGTGTATTTCATCTTCTGGACCGCTGTATTCATCATTATGTCAAACCAATGTCAGATTGATGGGACACATGTCAGGTGAGAGAGAGAGTCTATCCTGACGTTGCATGTGGTGCCGTGGTACAAATCCTTTCCTTTTATTTTCTCTTTAGGATTTTCAATCATTTCTATCTTTCAAACCATAATGTTATTTGAAATATTTTATATATTTGAATTCCTGAAGCCAAGAGCTTTAGTACAAGACCAAATTTGGATGCATTTCAAACATGTTTTAATTTCAACATTTCAAATGACTGAAATTAGGTTTCTGAAACAAACGAAAATATGTTTTTTGAAATAATTGAAATTAGTTTTTTTTCATTGAGTGAAATCAATTTTGAAATATGTTTTCTCAACTGAGTAAAGTATGTTTTCTCAACCGTGTGAAATTATTTTCTTTAGATGAGTGAAATTTGTTTTCCATACACGTGACACATATTTTGGTGTGAAATACCTTAAATATAGTAAAATGTGATTTCTAAAATGAGTGAAATCTAACTTTTGTAAACGGGTGTAATGTGTTTTCTGAATCTAGTGAAACATGAAACTGACTGAAAGATTTTCTGAAACGAGTAAAATAGGTTTTTGAAATAATTGAAATTAGTTATTTTCATTGAGTGAAATCAATTTTGAAATATGTTTTCTCAACCGTGTGAAATTATTTACTTTAGATGAGTGACATTGTTTTCTATACACATGACACATATTTCGGTGTCAAATACGTTAAATATAGTGAAATGTGATTCAGAAAAAATATAGTGAGAAGGATGAGTGGAATCTATCTTTGAAACAAGTGAAATTGTTATTTCAATTTAGTGACTGTAATGACTTTTTCTGAATCTAGTGAAATGAGTGAAATATATCTTTTGTAATTAGTGTAATCAGATTTAACAAGTGAAATATAGTATTTTAATTGAGTGAGTGTAATGCGTTTTCTGAAATGAGTGAAATGTGAGCAATAAGATACTTGAAAAAAGTAAAATATATCCATTGTTCTGTGAAACTATCTATTTCAATGTGTGAAACTGTCTATTTCAATGTTCTGAAACTAGTGGAATGGGTAAAATCTATCTTTTCGAATGAGTGAAATCAGTTTTTTGAAACGAGTGAAACAGAATATTACAATGACTGAGCGTAATGTGTTTTCTAAAATGAGTTAAACTAGTTTTGAGATCTATATTGTTTAATAAGTGAAATCAATTTTTTAAACCAGTGAAATATAGTATAGTATTTCAATTGAGTGAGTGTAATGTGTTTTCTGAAATGAGTGAAATATATCTTTTGAAAATGAGTGTAATGTGTTTTTTGAAATTGTGAAATCTATTTTTGGAACGAGTGAAATTTGTTTTCTTAACTGATTTTTTTAAAAGAGTGAAATCAATTTTTTTGGTGTGGGGAAATATGTTAAATGGGTTATTTCAAATACATTCAAATGATTATTTAAAATATATGAAATTGGTATTTATGAAATACATGAAGCATATTTCAATGTGTTTGTCAAGTTGTTTATTCAATGTGTGAAACTGATGTTTGTGAAATACAACTAGAACTGAAATTTGAAAGCTATAAAATTCAAAATGTTCAAAATAAATCCAAGATCGGTCTTGTTTCAAAGGTCTTGTCGCTCTGAATTCAAATATATTATTTTTTCCAAAAACAGAGTTTAGATTCAAAGCATATTTGTCATCCAATTTTTTTCCAAAAAATTTAATGGACGTCTTGCGGTGGGAGAGAGAGGAGGATAATATATGTACCATGCATGCAAAGGTCCTATCCCCTGACAAAAGCTACTGCATGCAAAGGGACCCACACTTGTATTACCAATGTATAGAGTTGGGGCTGCAATTACTAGTTTATACAGACAAAGGCCGCACTGATCTTGATGAAATGGACAAAGGATGGATCCAACACCGGTACATCCCGCCTCCGGTAAAATAACTTAGGGAAAGGTTCCCTGCCGGACGACCGGCCGCGCGCTGGGGCGGTCGCGTGCGCAGCCTACGATCCGTTGCACCCACGGGTACATGCTGGCGGGCCCCGACCAGTTTTTTTTAGCTGCTAGAACGCTTTTTTTCCCTATACTTGTCTTCAACCCTACTGGTGTCCACCCGTTTCCTCTTTCCTTTTCTTTCGTTGCAATTGCCATGACAGCCGGTCGGAGCCCGAACCGGTTGATATCGAGCTACAACCGGTGAGTTGTTTTTTAGGGACCAGCGTGACTTTTTGCTGCAACTGGCGACGAGGTATTTTTTGCTACAACCGATGGATAAATTTGCTAGGACCGGTGTGACCATCTGCGTCTACCAGCGACGGTGAACTATTTTTTTCCTATGAACGACGGGTTGTTTTGCATGGACAAGCGAAAAAAATTGGTGCGTCCTGACGATGGCAAACCATTTTTGTTCTGCAACCGGCTATCTTTTTGCTGGGATCGATGACAATTTTTGTCGCGCTCGGCGATATTTTTTTGCTGCGACCCGCTGATGGCAAGTCATTTTTATTTTGCTGGAATCAGCAATCATTTTTGCTGGAACTGGCAAGACTTTTTGTTGTGACAAGCGGCCGGCGATATTTTTTGTTGCGACACGACGATCGCTAGCCCTTTTTTTGCTGCACCCGGCTATCAACTTTGCTCGGACCCGGGAGAATTTTTGTTGCGACTAGCGATCGGCGAGAATTTTTGCTACGACCCGGTGATTGCTAGCCATTTTTTTTTGCTGCAACCAGCGTTCAATTTTCCTGGTACCAGCGAGAATTTTTGTTATGATCCGGCGATGGCAAGCCATTCTTTTGCTGCAACCGGCGTTCATTTTTGCTTGGACCAGCGAATTTTTTTGTTACGACCGGCGAGAATTTTTGCTACGACCCCGTGATGGCAAGCCATTTTTTGCTGGAACCGGCGTTCATTTTTGCTTGGACCAGCGAATTTTTTTGTTATGACCGGCGAGAATTTTTGCTACGACCCGGTGATGGCAAGCCTTTTTTTTGCTGCAACCGGCTTTCATTTTTGCTGGGACCAGCGAGAACTTTTGTTACGACCCGGCGATGGCGATTCATTTTTTTTTGCTGCAACCGGCGTTCATTTTTGCTGGGACTAGCAAGAATTTTTGTTACTACCAGCCATCAAGATTTTTTATGGTTGAGATATTTTTTTTGCTAGGACGAGGGAGATGATTTGCTGGGACTGGCGAGACGGAAAGCTGCAACCGGCAAGACGATTTGTTGGGACTAGGAGAGGCCATGCTGCAACTAGCTTTTTGCGTGAGGCCACGACATCAGAGTTGCAACGGTGATGCAAGGCGGCGGCACCGAGCTACAACAGTGGACGGGATATTCTCATATTCATGGGAGCTGGGGTACCACGAGTCGACGAGCAAAGCATCGGCGCATGGCGCTGTCAACTCGTTTTGTGCACGCGCGGCCAGACAACAGAGTACTTGCGAGGCGACAACAGCAAGTTGCAACCGCGATGCAGGGCAGCCATGGTGCAGCGACCGTGGTCGGGGCATCCACGGAAGCTCGGCGTCACGAGAAAAGCTACAGCGCATGGCAACCACTGCACGTTACATGCGGGCGGACAAAGCGGGTTCGTTTTGCATGGGATTCAGCGGTTTCAGTTTTGCATGACCCAACGTTTGAAAGGAGCTAGATCCAACATGACAGGATGGACTAATCCAACGGATGCAAGTGGACCGGCGGAGCTACTCGGCCGGTCGACCGGCGCAGAGTAGCGGCCAATAACTTAGTCGTCTTGTCTGCACCCAGCGGATACATGGCGCCGGAATATGCCCTGCGTGGCGTCTTCTGGGCCAAGTCAGACGTGTTCTTCAGCGACGCCGTCCTTGTTCTGGAGATGGTCACACACAGGCCGCCGCAACTAGTGCTGCCAGCATTCAGGAGGATCTGAAGATCTTGTAGCCACTGTACGTACGTTAAGCTCTCGTTTTTCTTCCACATCACACACTCTGCGGTTAGGCAAGGCAGGCTACATCTCAATTCAGGGTTTAGAAAGCAAATGACCAGAGCATTTTTCTTCCACATCACACACTATGACTATGGGCAGGTGTGGAGGCAGTGGAGCCGCGGGAGCATGTCACGGCTGCTCGACCGACACGCTCCGGCCGCAGGAGATGCTTCGTTGCATCCACGTCCACGTGGGGCTGCTCCGCGTCCAGCAGGAGGCGCACCTTCGGCCCAGCATGGCGAGGGTCGACGCCATGCTCAACAGCCGCTCGATTACTTCATTGCTCCGAGCAGCACGACTGCGTGTCCAACCGAGAAAAGGCAAACTACTAGACAGGAGACATGCAATATTTATGGTTAGCGATCATGTCTATCCGTCCGCGCGGACAGAACAGGGTACGTACTTACGTGCTTGTTGCACGATGATGATCTGATCTGGCGAATCGAATGGAACCGACGACCGAGAGCAGCAGGCACTCATTCCGCGACTCGGTCTTGCATCCTCCCTTTTCTCTCTCTCCGCGCGCAATATGTGGGCAATTAATTTAGAGTCAATCCAATCGAATCGATTCTTGTTTCCCTTCTTAATTTTTTATTTTTTTTGGGAAAACTCTCTCCCTTCTCAATTTGTCAACCGCAATCGTATCAGACTCAGTTTCAATCAAATCATGCCACATATGCGGGAGCACGGATGGGCACACACATGAGAAACAGGCAAGTCTCCTCCCTCGTCGCCCGCCCGGTCGACCTCGCTGCCTGCCTGCGCCTTCGATTCCTTGCGATGGCAATACCAATACGGAGCGCAAAGACCGCAGCTTTTTTCCCATCTTCCAATAACGTTCTTCTTCTTCCAACGTTGACGTCGACTGGACGGCAGCAAGCTATCAACACCGATGGCAATCCCGACCACGTTTGCCCGTACCGTACATACGTCAATCTCACATCGGCGTCGGGCCACAAAAAGCTCACATCTTTTTGACCCAGCATGCATGCATGCGCGAGCACGACCTCCAGGGTGCCATGCGCGATCGCCTCCAGGCCCCTGCTAATTAACCGCTGCGTACACCGGAGGTAGCTAGGATCAAGATCGCACGTAGGGTTCTCGTTGCGTGCACGTACACGACCAACCAACATGTACTGCCCTCAAATCAAACGAAAAAAGGGTCAACCACGTCTGCATGAGTGACTAGCTAGCTACCCCGCAAAAAAAAACGACGTTTAGGTGCCGTTTTACATTCCTGAGGGCGAGGTCTTGGAGTTTAGGTGCGCAAGGGTGTAGTGCGCTGTTGTGTTCAGATCTTCATGTATTTTCTTTTGGTTTGCATAGTGTTCTGTGTATGTCGTTATGTCGGGATTGTCTTTTTTTTTGAGGGAAAGCCTTCTGGCATTTTATTGCTCTTCAAATAAGTTTACATCATTTGCTAAAGCATCTAAAATGAAAATAGGCGGATCCACATACCACGTAGTGGTTAGAAGTCCCTCCGTTTGACTAGCTAGCAAATGAGCTACCTTATTACTTTCCCTAGGACAATGAACAAAAAAAATACTGGAAAAATTTCTAGCTAAAAAGTTACACTCCTCATAAATAGCAGCTGCCACACCAGTCGAATTGCCATCATCCTGCATGGTCTGAATTACTTCCATGCAGTCTGAATTTACAATGATATTGTTGCATCCTGAGTTGCTTGCTAGGATCAATCCGTCCCGGATAGAGCGAGCTTCGGCTGTAGGGGCATCCGCTACATAGCTGATAGCACATGCGCTCGCCGATATGAATCTTCCTTGATCGTCGCGGATGACAACTCCAGTGGCTCCTCTTCCCTGATCAACAGAGAACGCCGCATCAACATTCAACGTTACGAAACCATCAGCAGGTCGCTCTCAGCCGTGTCTCCGAATCTTGCTTGCTGGCTTTGCTGCTCTCGCATAATTCAAAACAATGGCAGCGATACCTTGTGCTGAGCGAGCAGTGGTCTGAACCAGTTCGCCCCGCGCAATACGACGCCGCTCCCACCATGTATACCAACAAGCCGTCGCCACAAGTTCCTTAAATCCCACACCCGAGATATAAGTAGGTCCCGAAATGTGACCTCGCAGTATGGCTTCCAAGGCACCGGGGCCTGTATTTTCATGTCCACACGCTGCAGCTATGGTGTCACCCACGCCCAAATTATCCCAGACTTCAGACACTCGGCCACATGAGAAGGTAGCATGCTTGATATCCTCACAATGGATTTTGCGGATAGGGCAAATACTACTGGTCTGTATGTGTCGATTAGCGAGAATACTATTACATGGAATAGTCCCATGCAAGACCCTCCAATAGTAAATCTTTGCCTTTGCCGGGACTTGAAGTTTCCACACTTGCTGCCAGACAGGGTTCACAGCAGTGGTGCTCGGAGGGCTCGTCCTAGCCAATTTCCTCCCATGCTGAAACTCCCATTCGGTGTAATAAGCGGACCTGACGGTAAATAGGCCCGATTTGGTATAATTCCAAGCAACAAAATCCTCCATATAACCAACTGCTAGGGGAATGTTAAGGATTCTTGCCGCATCAACTGGCAAGAAGAGGCTCCTTACTAGCTGTTCGTCCCATTCCTTCGCATCCGGATTGATCAATTCTGAGACTGACGTAAGCACAATATTCCGTCGCTCAGTCAAAACCTTCCTTGACGGGCTATTGGGAATCCACGGATCATCCCATATGTTTATTTCCGTACCATCTCCCACCCGCCATATATACCCTTTCCTAAAACATTGGATGCCTGCATGTATGCTTTGCCAGGTATACGAAGAACCCTTTTTCAATTCAGCATTTAGAAGATCGCCAGAAGGGAAATACCTCGCCTTCAGCACACATGTACAAAGGGAGTCTGGCTCACATAACATCCTCCAGACCTGTTTGGCTAGCATCGCTAGATTAAAACATGATATATCTCTGAAACCCATACCTCCTCTTTTCTTTGGTATGCACATTTTTCACCAGGCGAACCAATGCATATGCTTTTTCACATCTTCATCTCCCCACTAGTAACGGGTCATAGCATCTGTGATCCCTTTTGTTATCTGTTTAGGGAGTTTAAAGACTGACATTGCATATGTTGGAATGGCCTGAGCCGCCGCCTTAAGTAAAACTTCCTTCCCACCATATGATAGGATTTTTTCTTTGTAACCAATCAACCTTTGGACAACTCTATCAACCAAATCTTGGAAGCTACCTGATCTGTTTATTCCAACTTGAGCAGGCAGGCCCAAATACTTATCTGTGATTGCTTCCGTCATAATATTCAGCACCAAGCAGATTTCAGCCCTAACCTCAACAGAAGTACATGGACTGGAAAAGATGCTAGATTTTGCATCGCTCACCAATTGCCCTGAGGCATTGCAGTAAGCCAATAGGACATTCCGAAGGGTGTCCGCATTTTTCCTGTCCGCCTTCATTAAAATGAGTGAATCATCCGTGAACAGTAAGTGTGTAATAGATGGAGCGCCTGCATACTTTCACCCCCTCAAGATTTCCTGCTTCCTCTTCCCTCATCAGCAGATTTGAGAGTCCCTCGGCACACAGGAGGAAGAGATACGGTGATATGGGGTCTCCCTGCCTGAGACCCCTCGTGGGAGTAAATTTAGTCGTTTCTTCCCCGTTTACTCGGACTTGGTAATTAACCGAGGTCACACATGCCATAATCATCTTGATCTACCCCGAGTTAAAACCAAGTTTAATCAACATTTTTTCCAGAAAATTCCACTCAACTCTATCATAGGCTTTATGCATGTCAAGCTTGATTGCACATAAGCCATTCTTCCCAGTCCTCTTCTTCTTGATGGTATGATAGGATTCATAAGCAACCAAGACATTATCATTAATTAGACGCCCCGGGACAAAAGCACTCTGATTTGGTCAAATCACTTCTGGGAGAATTAGCTTCAACCTTCCTGCCAACACTTTGGAAATGACTTTGTAAATAACATTACACAAGCTTATTGGTCGAAACTTTGTTACCTCCTTGGGGTTCTCCACTTTGGGGATAAGAACAATGGTGGTGTCATTCCACTCCTCCGGTATAACACCCGTATTAAGAGCCTGAAGCACCTCATCTGTGAGCTCGTCCCCTAATAAAGACCAATATCTCTTGAAGAAGATAGCATGTAAACCATCCGGCCCCGGCGCCTTGAGGTCTCCAATGCTGAACAGTGCTTTCTTAACTTCTTCCCAGGTATAAGGTTTTGTAAGAATTTCATTCATCTCATGAGACATGCAAGGGTTAACCTTGTTTATTACATCATCATTTTCATTCATCAATTCACTAGAAAAGAGATGCTGGAATATGTGACTTTAAAGCAGCAGGGCCCTCAATCCAGTCTCCATTCCCATCCTTGAGCTTTTTAATACAATTGATCTTCCTCCGCATAGAAGCAAAATTTTGAAAGAAACTAGTATTCCAGTCTCCTTGTTTCAGCCAAGTCGCATGACTTCTCTGAAGGTATTTGATCTCCTCCTTTTCATGGACATTTTCAATCTTCAACTGCAATTCCTGAATCTTTGCAGTCGCCTCATCAGGTTGTTCACCACCTTGTATCGTTCTGCCATGTACCTTGTTCGGTTGTGGCTTTATATATAAAACCAGAGCGAAAGCATGTTTCCAGATTACTGAAAAGTAGTGTAAAATATACACATGCCAAGAAACAAAGAGTAATGTCTATTTGGCAGTACACATCAGGTTGTTTTTTTTCTTTTTCGGTGGATCTGAACAAGGATACATTGTCACGATCCTCCAATACATAAACATAACAAAATCAAACTTCCATGAAGAAGATCACTCATTAAAGTTTCCATGTCAAAAAATTGTACATATCAAATACAATGGAATAAACGGTCCATAGTCTACCACTGTCTAAATAGGAGCACCCCACTATACAATGCAACATTTAGGTTTCAGTTCGAGATGGCGTGACTGGATCTCAATGTTGCTATTAACGGCCTCCTCCTCTGTTTTGCTCAATGGGGATCTGGGAGATCAAATCTGGCATTGCCAAGGTCTGTGGCAGGGGCCCATTGTCCCCTCTATTTTTCATCCTCGCCATTGACCCGTTGCATCATTTGCTGGCTGCGGCATCTGAGCAAGGGCTTCTGGCACTACTGCTTGGGCGTGGAACAAGCATGCATGTATAATGTAGGTGTAGCTAATATTCTGCTTCGGTACAATCCCCTACAAAAACGTATAAAGGGTAGTATCAACTTTTAGCAACCCGTACCCACTTTTGTATGTATGATAGGAAACTATACGCCGTACGGAGACCTTCTGACCGGGACCAAGGCCGCCGGGATCAACGCCGGGAGGACCAGGACCAAAGCCGGGATCAACGTCGGGAGGACCGGGACCAACGCCGGGAGCTCGTAGTGGAGATCGAGTCTCGACCGTGCTCACCGCCGCCGCGCTTGCCCGCAGGAATAGGAGTGCCGCCCTTGGTTAACGCCGTCATTCACATCTTGGAGGAGATAGACATGGCCGTGCATTGTGAGTAAAATAAAAAATCCCTGTTTTTACCACACTGTGCTTTTTTTAATGTTGCTTTTAACCTTTTATATACAGTTGATGATGACTGATGACGTCAGTACACAACTGTCGGAGTCCCATGGATGAGAAATGGCGAATGTTGTTAGAAATTAATTAAGTATAATTAATTAAGAGAATCCCCTCCTTGTAACCGACGCGACTGTAATCATCTTCAGTAATAAAGATCATGGTTACTGTTCATTTACTTTTGTCTCTAAACACGTTATAACGCACGTCTCTCCGTAGAGAGTGAATAGAACAGAGAAAGAAAAAACCGAGGAACGACACCGTCCCCGGCGAAAAGGGAGGCAGCAACTCCGGCGAACTTCATGGAGAGAAAATCGCCGGAAGAATAGGTGGTAGGGGTTACGTATGATCTTCACGCTCGTACAACGGCGACCAAGCGACGCACGGACGCATACTTCCACGGTGAACTTTGGCATGGCACCACTGAAATTGATGAGTTCTTTCTCCCTGAACTTTGTGATGCAATGATACAGATGTTTCTGCTGGTCATCGAGGTAGAGATGTCGACAACAAGTTGTTGGACAACAGCGGAAACCCGGACGGTGGGCTAGATGTCGAGGATGATGGGCCAGTCAACATTGTGTTTGTTTCAAAAGATTCAGACAAGCCAATCCAAGCAAAGGGGAGTCGAAAAATGTATATGGATTAACATTTGTTTCAGTGCTTCCTTTCAGTGGTACAAATGCTTTCCTATTTATGTACATACCTTGATTTTAAAGTTGCACTAGAAAATGTATCCAAGGAAATTTGAACGCGGTGGTTGAGGTAGATGCATGCTGTCATGCATTTAAAGTGAAAATCTTGAATGTTTTGAATCATGGAACCGGTGGTTCGACGCAATCACTGGTGGCGAGCCACGTTTCGGTTACACCATCGGTGCTCTACTCTAGCCTGCAGAGCCCCATTATGAGGTATTGCAGCTACATAGCATCCAGTCGAATTTGATTTATCTTTCCCCATGTTTCGAGCATCTCTTCATGCTGGTGATTGTTCTTTTTTGGAGGTGGCGTGACACATAATCATCTCTTCTTTTCTAAGCAATTGCTCTTGGCGTTGGGAGCAACATGGGCCTTTTGCTTTCTGGTAAACATAGAAAAAATGTTTCACGTCAACATGCACAAGCATTTTTACTTTCTTGCTTCTGAGTTCTAGAAACTTGTACGTGTTGGGTTCACACCTGCTGTTCCAGGCACGAAAAAAATCACACACAATAATAATGAAGGTATACGGCGACGTATAGCCTTAACTTTCTGTGAGTGTAATTCTGTATTTATGTTGCTATGACGCAGACAGATCTATCTGTCCTGTAAACTGCTATAAAGAAAATACATTTTGTTGCTCTCAAACAATCATTGGCTCGATGATCATGTATTCGAGCACATGAACTATGAAAACTAAAAAATAGAGCACGACTGACATAAGGGAATCCTGACTGGAGTAAAAACTGAAGATATAGCGCACAATGCACATGCTACAATGTCAAAGAAGAAAGAACAGCACCTGTTTGGGAACTATTCTAACAAACTAAGCTCCCACACCATGTCATTCTTGACCAAAGAAGCTCTAACCAATGACTCCGGCCCTGAATCTTGAAACAAGCATAAGTGAATAAGTAGAAAATGTTGCATGCTCCTAACCAACGACTACTTGTTGCAGCTTAATCGCATTACTCCTTTCTTCCTTTTACAATCCTTAGCATCTATCGTTGTTCCTCACAATGATATGCACATCTAGGTAATGTTGCATGCTCAACTAACTCTAAGACCTACTAATTCCTTTGCACTACATGCACAAATATTATCTTTGCCGAATAACTCCCCATCATAGCTGATCTCAATGTCTACTAGCTCATGCAGCCCTTGCCCTTTTTGAACAACTTACACCCCTCATTGTCTTCACATGGCAAGTTGGCACCCCAGAATGCACATGCTTCTAGCCTCACACTTACACACCTCTTGCTAGAATGTGAGAGACAAGAACAACATGCCTAAATAAATGCATAGGAAATATAAACATTAGGACTCCCACACAAGACAATATCAAGATGAATACTAACAATACTATAATGATTTTCTGTAAAAACATATGTATATGAACTTGTGTTGCAGTACATGGTCACTTATTCCATTGTTGTGGGTTTAATAATTAATACTGGAGACATCAAAGTATTTTAGCTTGGTCAGTACCGGGCATTTCTCGTGTGGAATAACAAGCAGAACAATCTGCATAATTTCTTGTTTTTTTAGTTTGTGTCATTAATAATTGTTAGAATATATAACCGTATTGTTTTGTATAATTATACTGTTGTATATGTGTAGTCCTTGTATAGGTGTCCGTATATTGTACGATACGAACTCTGCCATGCAAGGAAATATAAACATTAGGACTCCCACACAAGACAATATCAAGATGAATACTAACAATACTATAATGATTTTCTGTGAAAACATATGTATATGAACTTGTGTTGCAGTACATGGTCACTTATTCCATTATTGTTTTTTTAGAAAAGAAGGATGACCCCCGGCCTCTGCATCTGGGCGATGCATACGGCCACTTTATTAATTATTCTCACAAGACCTTACAAAATCAATACAACAGTAAGACTAAAGCCACTGTCTAAGCAACAAACTGTCGCTACACCTATCCAGTTGATGAAGGGGCGCAGATAGCCTGGGCCTAATACCAAACAGACATCGCCAGCCAAGCCTAACATCTAAGACCTGAGAACCCAACCTAGCCACTTGCCGGGTCTGGGGCACACACTGGTCCGGCGTGCTCTCAGAGGCCGCCGCCGCCAACTGCCACCGCTCCATCTTTAGAATTGTATTGATGCATCAACCTTGCTCGGTCCAGCTATCGTCGACGCCACCACGGCGTCCAACGGCACCTCCTTCCTGTGCGCAAACAGCTGAACACGTCGCGGTCGCCACTGATAAACCTCAGCGCCATGCTACCAAGTATCACCAGCCGACACAGCTTGAAGTCCTTGGAGGATCTGTCGTGCGTAGCACCTGCCGACCAGGCATGACCAAGCGTCGCACCTGTCGGTCAGGCATGACTTGACATCTCCACCTAAGCTCCATGCAAGACGAAGCCGCTCCACTTCCTGCCTTTGACTTTCAGCGCTGCTCCACAAACGATGCTCCCAAGAGAGAAACGACACCGCAGTGCCACCATCGTCCGATTTGGAACACCAGATCCTAGGGTTTCCCTCGGAGCAGCATGAGTGGGTCGACAGTAGTTACACCACGATGCCTTCATCAAGGCAACGGCCTAGAACGCCGCCATCGCCTGTCGTCGGCTCGGTTTTCACCGGCAACCATGTCTCCCCAACTTGCAGCCGGGACTAGATGATGGATCTCGAGATCCGATCACCAAGCTTCTGGCCGGCCACCGCCGACGAAGAAGATGACCACCACCACTGGCTACAGCGGCCAGAACAGATCTGCCATGGGTGCCGCCAAGCAGTCCACCAGGCCCTCGACACTGCCGCCGATCTAAAGCTAGATGACATGCCGTCGAAGACCGCATCGCGCCGCCGCCCGATCCAGGCCAGCCGCCGCAGCAGCCGCCCATGGCCCGAGGCAGGGCCGACCGCCGCCGCCGTCGAAGCCAACGCCGTCGCTTGTAGATCGGCCGCCCCTCCACGCATGTTGGGGTCCCGCCACCCCTGAGACGTGGGAGGTAGGAAGAGCAGTAAGGCTGTCTACGGCTAGAGACATGGAGCATTGCATGCTGACGAAAGCATGTCTTCTAAAATGAAGGAGCCGGTGGATGGAGTTGTAGTAATGCATGGCTTGCATTGTTCCTCTTACGTGTGAAATAAAAAACAGAGGGCGTGGCTGTGCAGCAGCTGTAATGTCGTTGTGAATGCATTCCTTCCCAGACGTTATGCTGCCGAAATTTCCGGCCAAATTTTGCACGACTTGTCAAAGTTTTGTCCTTGTTTGCAAGAAAACAAAGACTTTAGGGTGTTGGATGCAAAATGTTATGGTCTTTCCTGTAAGATTATGTTATTTGTGGGGATAGAAAAATAAAGATGTATCCCGCAAAAAAACAGAAAAATAAAGATGTGTTCTTTGTGCCCGGTTTGGGTGGACGGCCGCGACAGGGCTAGTCGGGTGGATGTAAGTTACTATGTTCCAGTTATCAACATAAAAAACAGGAAGGGGGAATGACGAGATGGCCCTAAAATGTCCAAATTTTGTAGTCCTAGAGGCACCCAAATTTCAAGCATAATAATTAAATATAGTTCTAATTAAAACCATAAATTAAACAACTACTTCAACTAATTTGAGCTACTACATTCATCAAGCTACTACTACTAGTAGTAGTTCGAACTACTACTTGAACTACACAGAAGATTAAACTACTCGTCATCAGAGCTCTTGAACTGCTACCAGAACTCATCCTTGTCCGGCTCGTCGCACCCCTCGTCCTCCTCCTTCGAGTCACCCCGGTCCTCTCTTCGAGGACTCCACGAGGATCATCGTCAAGGGGCTGGCCTCGTCTTCCTTCTTCTTCTTCTTCTTCTTCTTCTTCTTCTTCTTCTTCTTCTTCTTCTTCTTCTTCTTCTTCTTCTTCTTCTTCTATTCGGCGTCATGCTTTCCAGAAGTACTCCTGCTCGGCCTGAACATACTCCAGATTCTTCCGCGCGAAACTGGCCATCGCCGCCTCATCACTATCACCGTGACCAACGACAATGGTCGGCCTCTTCTTCGCCTTCTTCTTTGGTATCTCCTCCATCTGAATGCAGTGTGGCACTAGCATCTCCGCATCTGCCTAGGTCTCGATCTCCGGGAAGTTGAGGTGCATCTTCGGCCTTACGGCACGCCACACCGCCACATTGTAGGCACGCACGACCTCGTGGGCGGTGGGGTAGGCGTCGAGCAAGAAGCACCGACCGGCGAAGAACTCCACGCGAAGTTGCCGGATGGCTTTGCCCGCCCGCCAAAGGACCCTGTTTTTCCCTTCGGGAGCTTCTTCAGCGGCATGGCGTGCGGCGAAGTGGCGCCGATGGAGCGAACGACGCAGGGGCAGCGAGGTCGGGCGGCGGCGACGGGGCAGACGACGCGGGGGAGGCGAGGTCGGGCGGAGGCAGGGTCGGGTGAGGTTGGGGCGACAGCGTGCGGAGGTGGGAAGAGGAGCGGCGGCGTCGGGCGGCGAGGTGGGGGGCAAGGCGACTCGAGTGGCGGCGACAAGCGGAGACATGACGACCAGGGGCTGGTGGAGGGGAGGCGATGGACGAGGGTCGAATCGGGCGGTGGTGGGCGGCAGAAATTAGCGGTGGCGGAAGGCGGAACAACGTCGGAGCCGACACCTGGGGCGGCGGCGGTGCCGGATCTAGCGCGAGGCGGCAACGGCGGTGCGACAGGGGGTAGGAGGAAGAAGGGAGGGAAGCAAATGGGACGGCAGTTGGCGGTTGGCACACATCTGGCAAATATACGTCTCCTATAGGTGGAGATGTATATGTGCATCGTGAGGTATTGTATTATCCATCTCTGGGAGGCGGAGATGTAAATTCTTTTTGCATCTACATCATCTGTTGGAGAAGGATTTTTTTTGGGCCTCGAAAATGCAAAAGTTAGTTATTTTTCACATCTACATCTTCTATTGCTCAATGATGTTAGAAATTTCACGACTTGCAGGCGCAGCCGACGCCCTCTACATCATTGGATCCCCTGAATGAATGTCAAAGCGTTCGCTTTCATGCACGCACCTCTAGGGAACTACAAGTTGGCGGCAATATACAATTCGGTCTAGATGGCAATTTGAGAGAACACTTTTCAGGATGGCAAATTATGTTGGGGTTAGCAATTGTCATTATTTTAGGTTGATGTAGCATCACAATTTTCCTTCAGCAATATGGCAAATCCTGGGCATGGCAATTCTCGCCATTTTCATGAATTCAGAAACTGTTTGTGATTTTGAAAAATGTTCGCAAAATACGAAAATGTTCATAAATTCAGAAATAGTGCATGATTTCAAAAAACGATCCGAGTTCAGAAAAGGTTCACGATTTTTTAGATATTCTCAGATTTCAAAAAAGGTGCACAATTTAAAAAATGTTCCTGTATTTCAAAAATATATTCAGGTATGGCAAAAAATGTTAAGGAAGTTAAAAATTGTTCGTGAATTTGAAGTTCTTTTTGCATGATTTTCAAAAGTAATTTGAACCTGAAAAAAACATTTGCGGATTTATAAGAAGTTCACGAATCTGAAAATGTTCACGAGTTTAAAATAAGTTCTCGGGTTTGAATAAGGGAAAATAGAAAATAGAAAGGTAAAAAAATAAAAGAAAAATAAAGGGAAACCAAAAGAAAACACAAAGGAAACAAGAAAAAGCTAGTTTACTGAAGGTTCTAGAATCTTCCCAAAACCCATGGGGAGACAAAAGCAAAATGAGCCGGCCCATATAGGCACGCGGGAGGGCATGTGAAGCGACCTATGTGCGAGCAACTAACTCGAGGTTAATTACCACTTGCAGGGGCCTCCAGGGGGTCACCCTTGGTGCGCATAAAGCATGCCAACTGGTGCGTCCAGCTGCTGCCACATGCTCTCTCATTTTTTAAATTTTTTATATGCGTTTTCGGGTTTTAGATAGGCTTTTCTTGGGTTTTCTAGCTTTTGGATTTTCCCTAGGTTTAGAGAAAAAATCATGTTTTTTTTTGCTTTCGCAAGAAGCACATATGTGCTTCTCGGAAAGAAAAATATATGTGCTTCTCGGAAAGAAAAATATATGTGCTTCCACGTAGAAACTGTGATTTGTTTCAACAAGAAGCACAGTTGTGCTTTTCAGAAAGCGAAAAATATGTGCTTCCACAAGAAGCATAGATTTTACTTTGTTTCTAGTGTGGAGGCATGTCATTACTTCCACAAGAAGCACAACTGTGTTTCTTGAAAAGCGAAAAGAAGTGAAAAAAAACGTGCTTCCCTGGCTTTTTTCTTCTATTTTTGGCTTCTGGTCTTTTTGGTTTTCGTTTTCTCAGTTCTGTTGCATATTTTTTTTCTTTTTTTTAGTTACAAGTTTTTTTTGAAAAAAGTTTATTGAAATCGATTACATGAAATCTAGTTTTGAAGATCTTGATATGAGAAATACAATGGTGAAATCGGTTCAAGATTTGACCGCACGGTTTAAGAGATAAAATGTTCTGAATAAATAAATTTATGAAAAAAAGTAAAAACTCCTCGGTTGCTGAGAAGATGGGACTGACCATTTCTTTGTGGTTGCTAGGGGTTAACGATTTCAGTGAAATAGGGATCACTTTTTTTTATATCGAAATGACTACCATCTACCCGCAAAAAAAAAAATGACTACCATCTGAAGGCCTTGAGTATTGCATGCACTAGGAAGTGGACAGGCCCTGCTGGTCGATCTGGGCCATGAACGTTTTGTTACTACTACTACTTGTATGGGCCGCGTAGTTGAGCCTGTTCGGTTGACATCCTTATCCCATGCCCCCGGCTGTCTGAAGAAAGAAAGAAAAATCCATGCCCCCGGGCACCGGCGGTGGCAGCGTGTCCAGTCGGCCGCGGCGGCGCCTCCACGCCCCCCTGCGGGTGCGGCGAGGCGTTCGCGTGATATCTTATCTTAGCTAGATTATTTTACTTTCTTCTTCCCCTTCTGTCTTCCTTTCTTCCCTGGCTGCGGGGGGCGTTACTTACCATTGGCGGCGGCGCTGGTGGTTGATTGCAACGACGGCAGCAGCGCCGCCGCCGGTCACCACCTTGCTCTCTCCCGTTGGCTATCTCAGCTCCTCCGCGTAAGCTGGATTTGCTTAGGTATACATAACCTCACCTTTCGTTTCCTTTTTCTTAACCTTGTGCCGTGCTTTGCACTCGGAATGAGGAACTGGGATGCCTAGTGTACTAAAGAATCAAAAAATAGTGCAGAAGATAGTTCACAGCAATGAATGCAGATTTTTTGTCAAAAGAGACCACCTGCCGGATCGAAATGACAAAAAAGACCATCTCTAAATTAGATTGACAAAAGAGACCCCCTCAATCGTGGCGGCAGGCGCGCCAGGCGACACGTGGCACCTGCCGCCACGACGTGAGGCGGCCGGCCCCGCCGCCACGCTGCTAGACGGCAGCCTGTGCATTTACAGTTTTTCAGCCCCTCGCCACACAGGACGGAACGGAGCATGGGTATGGTGGACCCCGCCGCCACCGTATGAGGCGGCCGGAACTGTAGTTGCTGCCACCATTGCATGCACGGGTTGGGTCACTGAGTGGCATCATTGCATGCATGGTTTTGACTAGATGCATTTCCGGTGCTAGCTAAGATCATCTCTAGTGATTAGGCTGATTGGACGACCAAAAAGCTGCTATGTCCGGTTCAAGCAAATGCGCTCCAGTGTGTGGTACACATAATACAATGCCACCAGCTACAGTGCCAGCCGCCTCACACGGTGGCGGCAGGGCCCACCCGTCCCGCGTGCGGCAGTAGCAGTGTGTCGGCCCGAGCGCAGCAGGTACAGTGGCGGCCGCCTCAAATGGTGGCGGCGTGGCCCACCAGACCAGTCACTGTTCCGTTGCCGCCTGGAATCCTGTCGCCAGCGACTCGCCGCCTGGCAGCGTGGCGGCGGGGTCGGCCGCCTCACGGCGTGGCGGCAGGTGCCACGTGTCGCCTGGCGCGCCTGCCGCCACGACCGAGGGGGTCTCTTTTGTCAATCTAATTCAGAGATGGTCTTTTTTGTCATTTCGATCCGGCAAGTGGTCTCTTTTGACAAAAAATCATGAATGCAAGGTTCCTCATTCTCCAACTATTTCATTGCAAATCGAGTCCAATTTCAACTAGTTTCTACTTCATTGTTATCACAATATAGTGGCTCATAAGCTACACAGGAAGCTGACTAAACAACCAAACTTTCTAGTTGTACATACTACTGCTACCAATTGCACCACCATGTAATGTAGTTTAGCATTTAAGACTCCCTCCATTTCTTTTCAGTCTTCATATAACATTTGTCTGCAGTTAAATTTAGCAAAGTTTGACCAACTTTATAAGGAAAAAAAATCAACATTCACAGTTTGAATCAATATCATTAGATGCATCATGAAATTAATTTTCACTATATAGCTTTAGTATTGTAGTTCCCGACATTTTTTAGTATAAATTTGGTCAAACTTTCCATAGTTTGACTTCAAACAAATCTTGTATGCGGAGTAAAAAGAAACGGAGGGAGTACATGAATTAAATATATCCCTCAAGCGTGTAGGGCTAGTACACTATGGTGATACGATCTTCATCTTTTGTTATGGCGTGCGGCGATTGTCAGATGGGACAAAGGGCTTAGGCGGCACCTGCAGATCCTGCAAACTTCCCAATAACATGTTTATCACCTTTGTCATTGATGGCCGGTTTCTTGGGTTCCACTGAATACACCACAGTGCCACAATAGCCAGCTGTCTCATATTTACTTGCCCTTCTGGTGTCACTTCCAGAGTAAGCACCAGTTCCTCTCCAGTCATTACTTTCTCATAGATCCACTCCGGGAGATATACCTGGTTCTGGATCCCAACACTTGGGTCTGAGTTCCTCCTCCCACTCACCATTTCTAACACCAGCATGCCAAAACTGTAAACATCTGACTTGTAGGATATCCCTCCAAAGTTCCTAGAGTATAGTTCTGGTGCGATGTAACCCATGGTGCCTCTTGCTGCGGTCAAGATAATGATGCTTTGGTCCCTTGCACATAACTTTGCAAGGCCGAAGTCTGAGTTCTTCGGATTAAAGCTGTAGTCCAGTAAGATATTGTGAGGCTTGATGTCCAAGTGGAGGATGCGCTGATTGCATCCTTGATGCAAGTATTCTATTCCTCTAGCAATGCCTAAAGCAATATCTAGCATTTTTTCTGGTGCCAGGAGTTCTCGGGGAACAATGTAATTACCTGAGAATATATATTTCTCCAATGAATCTTTAGACATGAATACGTAAATAATAGCCCTTCTTGTACCTTCAGAGCAAAAGCCAAGAAGGCGGACAATGTTTGTATAGTGGATTCTCCCGATAGTTGCAACTTCATTGATGAATTCCTGCCCCTCTCCATTAGAGTTCTCCAGCATCTTGATCGCCACAGGAACTCCATTTGGTAGCTCACCTTTGTACACACTTCCAAATCCACCTTGTCCTAATTTATCCTTGATCCGTCTTGTTATCTTCTTAATTTCGGAGAAAGTGTACCTTGTGGGTTTTGATGTGCCATATGTCTTGAGGAACATTTCAACTTTCAAATGTATCTCTTCATTGTATCTTGTCTTTAGCGAAAGATAAAGAGCAGTGGCTACCATCAACAGAAGAACAACAAATGCGGCTGAAGATGATGTAGCTGAATACATGGAAACCAGCATGTTCATTAGGGTTGGAAGTTATTGCTTTAGCGATTGTAATGGGAATGAGAGAATATAAGTGGGAATATCTAGATAATTACTTTATAAGCAGCAGATATATACTTCATTTCCATCTTTGTTTAATACAAATAGAGTATGGATTGGAGCTGTACCTGCAATGATTTTGACACATGAACCTGCAAATACCAAAGAGGAGATTAAATTTGATTGTTTATTTAGTACATAATAGGAAAATTAACTAATTAAGTTGAGAAAAGAAACATTAGATCCAACATTGATGTATGGCCAGTGGGGGTGGGGCAGGATGGGGTGAGAAAGATCAGAAGAAATCTTCCATTACCAACTCTGGTAAGTGGTAACAGAGGAGTCTTTAGGGTCAATCAAGAATCATAAGGGTGGGTCCTGCTCAGTGGCTTCATTGGATTAAGGGTTATTCTCACCTTACAGTCACAGTCTCACATATCTTGGCCCGTCACCCGTCAAAACACCCTCCTATTGTAGAAATTTCCTTCTTGTATATACCTTGCACTGCTACTGGCAACCAGATGTCACATTGGGGACACCCAGCCTCCCAGGTAAACTTTATGCAGGCATATCATGCATTTATTCATTTCTTACTTTCGCTTCTTATATTTCTCACCATCAGGTGGTTCTTACTCTGTTCTTTGTGATATTTACTCCATTTTATATTCTTCACCATCCAAATCTTTTTTTTGCACAGTACCACATTATATCAGTATTAATACAGCTCATGCGGCATCAGGCTCTAGTACTTCATATCCCATCATAAGTATGGTAGCACAATAATGCCTGGAAGTGAATGCATGGTGATGGATTTGAGCTGCCTAACTATAACATGTTTTGAGTTTTCTGACATGAGTCAATGCTTTTTGTCATATCAAACTGTTGGCTTGTCACTCCACTCCATTAGAACAATGCTGATAGCAATGCATATTTACAGCATTACTAAGATTTCTAGTATGAGCTAGCATGTATTTTGGACTGAGTTTAGGCTAAATTGTTGCAACCTGATTTATCTTGGCAAGTCTCGGTACAGGGGGGGTGGGGTGCGGGGGAGGAGGGAAACTAGAAACAGAAACGGCTGTAACATGTTGGCTTGCGTCCAATAGCAACCACAGAAACTTGAAGTTCTTGGAATATGTTATAGGAATTCTGAAGTATATTACAACTGAGAGATCGCTTGTGTTTATCTCAAATGTGTTTTTGTCTGTCCCCATAATTATCATGAAAATGCTAAAAAATTATAGTAGTATACTGTCATATGTAGAGATGGCCATTCGCTAATTGATGAAATAAACCCTAATCATTGCCATAATTATCATGGAATACTTAACAGTGGAGCTGCTTAATTTTTTCTTAATTTAATTTTGGACCACCCAAGTTTTTCTCCAATGTTTACAAATATGTGACCCATTTTTGCTTCCTAATTTCAGAATGTACATGTGCTTATAATGTGTTTACTCAAGCTACCTACCATAATGGTTTGTCATACTGTTTATACAAAATAGTTTGAAAAAAAAACTTCTGAAAATGTCGCACAGTAGAAATTAATGATACCTTTATGAGGTTGAGACAAGCAGAATGTTTCGTTCTTTTGCGAGCTGAATGCGCAGCGTTGCCCGTTCTTCTCACATTTTTGGCACTCAGAGGGAATGGATGACGGCTCCTGTTCACTCCAGTCGGCTGCTATGTCATAAAACTGGAGGGCTCCTTCAACACCATGCTTGGATGCTGACCCATAATATCCTGTGCCAAATATCGGGAGGGCGACATCTGATATGACCTTGCAGTCTAATGGAAGATAATACATGAATGCATAAGTTGCCACCAAATACGAGAAGTGGGTTTTGTTGCTAAGGCAGGAGATTGGGCCGGCGATAGTATCGGCAGCTGAGGCAGAAGCATAGTAACTGCCTCTCTCGTCATAGACGGGATACTGAGTAATCCCGCTTGGCGTGAACTCCCTTGAGCAGCCTACAAGCCTTCCAGATCTGCTATAATGTGGAGTACAGTGGTGGCCAGTGTCAGCCGGTGGTGAACTTGTCGATATGAGATTCTGAATCATTGTGCACGCGGAGGTAAGCGGG
This sequence comes from Triticum aestivum, assembly GCF_018294505.1. NCBI lineage: Eukaryota > Viridiplantae > Streptophyta > Magnoliopsida > Poales > Poaceae > Triticum > Triticum aestivum. The sequence continues at coordinate 761,135,514 of NC_057798.1, read as the reverse complement.
GTGATGTTGAGGAGGGCACCGGTGTAATTTATGGCGTTGACATTGCATGGGCCAAGAAGTGGGTGAAGCATGATAGTGGATTGGCCTGAGCATGCTAGCTTCGCACATGTTGCACCGCAGGATGAAGATGTATTGCTGGAATCAAGCCGGAGTGGGAACCGGATCTCGGGTCCATCCTTGCTGCACCGGGACGGCGGACAGTTTCTGAAGAAATCTTGGTCATCCCAAGCTGCCGAAGCTGTGGCCATGTCGGCTCCATGGCTGACAAGGCAGACCACCAGGGCTGTGACAAGAAATATACTCATCCTTCTCCTTCTGCACTGTGGAGATGGATGAAGGTAATCCAGGTATTGTGATTACAAAGACATAAGAAGCATAAGAAAATCAGTAGTCTAAGTTGTGCTTGCCTGAGTAAGAACTTCCTCCGTCCGTGGATCAGTGAAAACCTCCTGTATGTTGTTTTCTAGTAGGTGACTGCATCGTTGTAGATAAGCTTTTAGACTGCATCACTACAGTAGAATCCAAGACCTGACACTGACATGTATCAACCCCCTTGCCAAGTCACAGAGGCATATACCAGCATCCCTGCCTGATTATACTAACTAGGAGGAGTTAACAAGGATCATATACATATGGCAACATCCTCTTTATGATGACATATGGCAGCAGTGATGTGGATGTTAACCATCTCTGACCGGGTCATTCTACAGTTCTTTTTATTCCATCATCCCTTGTATATGTCGTGTTTGTTTTCACCCTTGTTTCCTTGCTGTCCATTAAACATGAGAAGAAAGCACGCAACAAAGCCAGAACAAGAGATAAACAGTTGACTATCGTCGATGCCTCCATGGTGGTTCCTGGTGCACTTCATGGTTGCAGTTCTTGCCGTGGATGTTCAGGGGCGACATGATATTACTCATAATAGCAGGTATGCCTGCGCTCCTTTCTCTTGCGGACATCTCCAAGATGTCCAGTACCCTTTCCGCCAGCAAGGAGATCCATGGTGGTGCGGTTCTCCATCATATGAGCTGACTTGCACCGATAGCAGTGCTACAATTCAGATCAACACAGGGACATACTTTGTCACTGAGATTGACTACAAGTATTCTTCCTTCTGGGTCGTGGACGCCAACTTGGACATGAGCAGCAGCTGCCCTCTTCCTCGTTGGGATCAACGCCCTTATCTACATGGCCTCCAGCAGTCCGACGGCTCCATCATATTTGACCCTTTTTTCGTTACGTGGGCTAGCTTTGTGAATTGTTCGCGGGTGGTCAGGAACAATAGTGACTACATACCGGTCACTTGCCTGAACACGAGGTATTCTTTTGTCTATGTGTTGATTGACTATATTTCTGTTGGGAACCTTGAGCCTTCTTGCGGGTACTTGGCCATGGCTGCTTTGGGTGGTTGGAGCATGCGATACGGTAATGCAAGTCATGAAATTCTGGTAGAATCCATGAGGAGAGGATTTGCCGTTAGGTTTCCTTTCAGATATGAAAGGACTCCGGAGGATTTCAAGGGGTGCCTAAAGGATCGCTTTGTGTGAGTTTGAAATCTATACACCATGATTCTTTTCTGGAACATACTTATATGCTTGACTTTTCTACATTTTCTCCATTGTCTGCAGCCCACGCCCTGGATATTCAGTGGCTCGTCGTGTCTTACATTGGATTATGTCCATTTTGTTTGTCGACCTTGAATTCTTGAGTTGTGCATTTGGAACAACAGTTCCTTCCAATGAACATCTCAGCACACTAAGGTTTGCAACAGTATACTCCACAACAATATTGAAGTTGATTGCTGGTACGTTGATCGAGCTACATATACTAGACAGACGAGTAATTTCTTGGCGACCCCACGTAAAATTGTTCTATATTTGCAGTACTATGCAGGTTAGTGGTTGCTCCTCTGGTGGTACTGTTCTTCCTAGCCCACAAATACTGGAAAACAAGGATCACAATCGATGCGGTTGAGAAGTTCCTACGGATGCAACAAATGGTCGGCCCGACAAGGTATGCCTACACGGATATTGTCGCAGTAACAAGCCATTTCAGAGACAAGCTGGGCCAGGGAGGCTATGGCTCTGTGTACAAGGGCGTTCTACTCCCGGGCGATGTCCATGTGGCCATCAAGATGCTAGATGGTAAATCCAGCTGCGATGGAGAAGATTTCATCAGTGAGGTCTCCACCATCGGCAGGATCCACCATGTCAATGTGGTGCGTCTGGTCGGGTTCTGCTCGGAGGAAATGAGGAGGGCGCTAGTCTACGAGTATATGCCCCATGGTTCTCTGGACAAGTACATCTTCTCGGCCGAGAAGATTTTCTCCTGGGACAAGCTCAATGAAATTGCCTTGGGCATTGCCAGGGGGATCAACTACCTGCATCAAGGATGCGACATGCAGATTCTGCACTTCGACATCAAGCCGCACAACATCCTTCTTGACAGCAATTTCGTCCCAAAGGTTGCCGATTTCGGCCTTGCCAAGCTATACCCAAGGGACAACAATTTTGTGCCGTTGAGCGCCCTACGGGGAACCATTGGGTACATAGCTCCTGAGATGATATCCCGGAGCTTCGGCGTCATATCAACCAAGTCTGACATTTACAGCTTCGGGATGCTGCTGCTGGAGATGGCCGGAGGACGGAGAAATGCCGACCCGGGAGCGTCGAACTCAAGCCAGACATTCTACCCGTCGTGGGTGTATGACCGGCTAACCAAACAGGAACTGGGTGAGATACGTGCTGAGATGCATGAGTTGGAGAGGAAGCTTTGTGTTGTTGGGCTTTGCTGCATCCAGATTCAGTCTCATGATCGGCCGGCGATGAGCGAAGTCATAGGGATGCTCGAAGGCGGCGTGGATGGCCTGCAGTTGCCTTCGAGGCCATTCTTCTGTGACGACGGGCAGACCCCTGTAGCGGAGTCTTATGATTTCTGCTCTGGGCTGACTGCCATTTCAGAGGAGCATGAGTGAAATTTTGCCTATGTTCGATGTCAATTATTACTACCGAGGCGACGAGCATGTGAAAATTTTCAGTAATGGTTGTTCTGGAGCAAAAGAATGTGAATTATCTATTTTCTTTTTCGTGGTTGGACCATTTTTCTTTTGAATGTTATCCGAAATTCAATCATATCAAGTGCAACATTTCATTTGACCTCCGAAATCCTAGGATGATCTCCCTTGCGAAAAACGTGTGAACTGTTTTTTTTTTTGAAGAAAAACATACATCAGCAAATTACAAAGGAAGAATGTATATGCAAAATACGATGAGCTGTTGGCGAGAACCCCTTGTACTCCTGGTTGGTTTGCCAGTGTCCTAGCTCCTGATGGCACATCTGTCTGTGCAACCCAGCTGAAGAAGCGTGGCACTGTTGGCGCGTGTCACCTGACAAATGATAATTCAAACTAAAAGCTTCATATCTCCGAGTCCGGTACTCCTTGTACTCTGGACCCAATTGCGCTACAAGAAATCGTTGTACTCTGGGCCCAATTGCGTGGCACTGTTGGCGAGAACCCCTTGTACTCTGGGCCCAATTGCGCTACAAGAAATCGTTCACAAGTTAAAACGCACTAGGGCCGAGGGCGTGCTCCTTAAATTAGATTTCAAGAAAGCATATGATCGCGTGAACTGAGAGTTTGTGCGAGAGGTCTTCCTCAAAAAGAGTTTTGAGGCAGGTTTTGTGCATCGCATCATGCACCTCGTGTGTAGTGAGCACACGGCGGTTACTATCAATGGCACAATGGGCAAGTTTTTCCGTAACAAACGGGGTCTCCGGCAGGGAGACCCAAGCTCGCCTCTCATTTTTAACTTTGTTGCGGAGGCCTTGGCGGCCATGATTAACAAAGCGCGAGTAGTGGGTCACGTTAAAGGGCTAGTGCCCCACCTCATCCCTGGTGGGGTTACGCACTTGCAATACGCAGATGATACGATGCTCTTGTTCGAGCCCAACGATCACAGCATAGCTACCATCAAGCTACTGTTGCTCGCTTTTGAGATTTTATCGGGGCTTAAGATCAACTTTTTGAAGAGCGAAGTGATCACCATCGGGGTGGATGATCCTGAAAGGGCTCGGAATGCCAATCTACTTAATTGCAGGCTGGGGAGCTTCCCGATTAAGTACCTTGGCCTCCCTATCTCGACCAAGAAACTTTCCATTGCGGAATGGGAGCCTCTATATGGAAAGGTCGCAAATCGGGTGAGCCCTTGGAGGGGCAGGTTTATGTCCTCGGCGGCATGGCTTATTCTCACTAACTCGAGCTTGTCCTCCCTCCCGCTTTTCACAATGGGAATGTTCTTACTAGCGGATGGGGTTCATGCTAGATTCGACACACCGCGCTCTCGGTTCTTTTGGGAAGGAGCTGGGACCAAGCGCAAATACCACTTAGTGAAATGGGCAGCGGTTTGTAGGCCAAAAAAAATCGGTGGGCTGGGTGTTATGAACTCTAAACTCATGAGCGTGGCCCTGCTTACGAAGTGGTGGTGGCGTCTGGCCCAAAATGAGTCGGGACTCGGGGCCGACATCCTCCGGGCTAAATATTTCCCGGATGGGAATTTGTTCAACGCTAAGAGCAACAGTTCGGCCTTTTGGAATGGGGTCCAAGCGGTGCGGCCAGCTTTCACAGTGGGTGCACAATTCTGTGTGAACGATGGCAAGTCTACACGTTTCTGGCTCGACCATTGGTGGGGTTAGGGACCGCTGCGGCACTCCCACCCGGAACTGTACCAACTGGCAACGGACACCAACATTTTGGTGGCCGATGCGCTACGTGTCTATCCGCCTGCTATCTCCTTTATTAGGACACTAGACACGACGGAGGCCTCCAGCTGGGACTTGTTGGCGGCTGACTTGGGTGGATTGACCCGTAGTAATGGGGCGGACACGATACGTGGAAGTTGACCTCCTCCAAGAAGTTTACGGTCAAGTCCTTATACGACAAGCTTTCCGAGGGCACTACCTAGACATAGCTAGGGGGCTATGGAAGGCCGGTATACCTCTCAAAATCAAGATCTTCTTGTGGCAAATGTTTCGAAACCGCTTACCAACTCCCGTAATGTGGCCAAATGCAATGGGCCGGCAGATGGAACATGCACCACTTGCGGTTTAGGGGAAAACGCAAACCATGTTTTCTTTGGATGTGCGCGCGCTAGATTTGTGTGGAGTGCGGTTAGAGACACTTTCAAACAAAATTGGAATCCACAGTCTAGCCACGATTTCCTTTCTATCTTAACGGCGCAGCGTGGGGCTAATGCCAGGATAGTTTGGCGATGCGTTGGGGCGCTGCTTTGGTCCCTTTGGTCGGTCCGGAACAAAACTACGATTGAGCACAGTTCCCGGCCCACCCCGCTGATATCATCTTCAAATGTCACATTTTCCTTCAGGTATGGGCGCCTTTGGGGAAGAAGCATGACGAGGACCGCATGAAGGAGACTATGGAGCTGATCAAGATGACCATAGTGAAGGCGCAATAAGATGGGACGACTGCGTGACCATGGGTTTCTTCCTTTAAGCTATCTATCTTCTTGAGGCTCCGCTTTTGTGAACTAGACCTAATGTATGTGCCTTCCTAGTTATATTCGGAGCCTACGGTTCGAACACTGTTTTATTTGGTTTGTAAGACTTTAGTTTGTGTGGATACTGCCTGGTGGCTTTATTAATTTAAAGCCGGACGCCTCTAGCGTCTATGTTTCAAAAAAAAATAAAAAATTCCGAGTCCGGTTAAGTTATAAATTTCTTAGAGATGCCCTAAGCGCAAAACGGATCTGTGAACCTGCATGATCCTGACTCCTGAGGTACTGCACCTTTTGGAAGAACAACTATACTAGGCATCCCTGTCGGGTGTCATTACAGTTTTTATTGGCGTTATCCCTACTCTTATAAAAAATCAAGTTGGTAATGATGGTGTGACTGCCATCTTGCAATATAGACCGTCTGATCTATATCTGACGGATAGAAAGCAAACTATGGCAATTTTGCAAAAGGATACCCGCACCTCTCTCGTTCATCCTTATCTCCCACAACTTTATTATTGAGTAATTAAAAAAGGAAGCCTCTGGAACAATTGGCATGGTGGCCGCTACCGGCATCGTCCATCCCCATGCCTCCGCTAGGTCCGACCACCGATTAAAAAATGCATCTTGATGGTTCGTGCAATGCACGGGCATCTTGCTAGTAAGAGCCAAAATTGAAGTTGCTAATTTATTGCGCACAAAGCGGAGGTCAAAAGACCCTAAAACTTGGTTACAATTACACTGGCTATTTTTCATGAAGAACAAGCTATTTTGGTGTTCAAAAGTGGCCCTGCTAAATAAAGGGGAGCCCCCAATTTTTTATGAAAAAAAGCAGAGCAGACAGGAATTTAACATTTGGGAGTAAAATCACAACAATATCAAGAAGACTAAAGACATGTTATTTAGCGAAGAACTTCTGTCAACAAAGAAGAACTTCAAACCACAATACAAGGATCATTGTTCTGGAAATCTGAGCAATATGATGATCACCCTACAGAGATAAAGGAAATGTTATATTGTGTGGCAGTCCTTGGCAATATATATCAAGTGAAAGAGTGTAAGAAAAGGCGGCTAGGGTTTCTACCTCCCGTCGGCGGCGCCGCCGATCTCCCACGTCTCCTGTGGCCTTAGGGCCATGGGTGTGTGGTGGATCCCGACCCTTGCCCGCGGGAGGGCTCCGTTTTCAGGTACTTCTTCAAGTTTTTGCTAGGGTTTGTGTCCTGCTCAAGAAGACGAGACAGCGGCGGCTTCTTGAAGATGAAATAAGGTTCTCCCCGCCTAGCTCCCTTCCCAATGGTGTGTCTAGCATCTTCGGAGGGCGTGTGGAGGTGTGTCTCCGGCGGATCTCGCGAGATTTTGGTCGGTGGTTGTCTTTGGTGGATCTGCTCGGATCCGGTCTTTGTTCGTCTTTGTTCATGTGTCTTCAGGTTGGATCCTTCCTATCTAAAATTCTCCTCATCGGCGGTGGTTGCTGTTCTGGGGCGTTGGTCCTATGGGACCTTAGCACGACGACTTCTCAACTGTCTACTAAGTTGTGCCCGGCTCCGGCGAGGGAGGGGCGATGACGGCGGCGCGCCTTCAGCTCACTTCAGTGCTTATAGTTGTCGCTAGGTGGTCTATGAATCTGGATGTATTTTTTATTATTTCTGGTGTTCGTTGTACTATCATGATCGAAGATGAATAGATCGACAGTTTCCCGAAAAAAAAAGGCGAGGAAAACTACCAAAATATTTTTTTGTCAAATAAAGTGCAATTGCCAAGGAGCGCATGCACCCTAGGTGATATGATCTCCCTTAAAGCAAAGACGAAATAAGATTTCAGTAATGCATGCTGTTTCTAGGAACCGCCTAAGCATACTTATTATTATCTTGTAAGCCAAACCAAGATTTGACACAATGTACTAATATTAGTTACTTCTCTCAGAAGTGACACAATGTACTAATATTAGTTACTTCTCGCAGAAGTTACAATATAGAGAACAACATCTCTTTGCAGGTTGCTTAACAAATGGCGAATGGTTAACTACTGGAGAACAACATCTCTTTTCTCCATGCCGCTATGACACCATGACACTAAACCCTGAATCACAAGTCTCTGTCACCCTCAACTTCATGCTTATAAATAGTGGTTATGTTCTCGCAGTCGGATTATGCTTTTGAGAGTTCAAATCATCTAGGCTGCGCCCACAAACCGAAATGGGACCAACACAGGATTGCATCTGATTTGATCACATACTTTCCACCAAACTTGTAGATCATGCAACACCAATTCAAGGATAGCTGGGGCACGAGGTCATCCCTTATCTGAATATGCTTTTGAGAGTTCAAATCATCTAGGCTGTAGGCTGTACCACACACACCGAAGTGGGAACAACACGGGATTGTATCTGATCTGAGAACACAGTTCTCACCAAACTTGTACGTAAATGATGTAGCACCAATTCAGGGAGAGCTGGTGCACGAGGTCATCCGTTTGCCTTCTCTGGTGCAGGATCACTTGCCTCCGCTTGGCCGCTAAGGTCTCACCAGAGGGAACGACATGTGACCACTGTGTGAATCTTACGATAGAGAGAGAGAGACGTGAGAGGCAGAGGAGACCTGAATCAGTGAGATTATAAATAAACCGAGTGGGTCTAAAATTAAACCTTCGGCTTACAAAAAAAATACGTAGGTACTCAGCAGTCTTTCCAAACATATCTGACTCAGCGACACTGGAACCTTTGTCGGTCAGAGAGGGCCTAAGCTTAGTTTATCCCTAGGGCCTGATCGCCATGTTTGGTTTGGCCGGTCTGATGGTCTTTCTTTCGTCTCTGCAAAAATTGTGATGGTTTAATAAAAAGCTTCAGAGTTTGCCAAAAAAAAAAACCTAAATATTCATTTTACCCTCAAAAAAGAAAACCTGCATATTCATTTTTCTCTCAAAAAAACCCGAATATTCATTCCACTAGCTTTCCGAGAAGTTTAACCTAAATTACCTCCATGAAAGAGCTTTTTTTAACACAATGCAGACTCAGATGCTTATACATACATACACTTATCTTTATAAACATACGCATGCACACCCTGCCCCAATGAGCACATTCGAGATACTGAGCCGACACATCATCTATCCATCATCCACCAAGAAATGTTTGATAACTACTTATGTGTCACAGGGCGAAAGTTTCCTGCCTGAAAACACAGAACAATCACTGAGATATTCTATCAATGCATCTATACATATTGTTTTTGTTCATCATCCAATGATAGGTCCATGTTGTGTAAATGTCAGCATGCGAAGTAAGCATATTCCTACGGTAACGATGTTGATTACAATTGACTTGTGCGAGCTAGGAAGTAGAAAAGTGAAAGATGCATCTAAGTACAATTATACATTGTCATGCCATCATGGTACATCACCAAAAAAAATTTGTGGATCTTTATTGTCAAATGTACCAAATTTTATCTGATACAAATCAAAATTGTTGGTACAAAATGTGATGAAAATTGGTGAAAAATTTCAATATGAATGCTGATTGCCCTAGTATTTTGTTATTTTATCATTTCAAAATGGTGCCTGATCCTTTCTAAGGATCGTATGAAAAAAAAAACGTTATGAATATGGAGCATGTTTTTTTAAGGAAAACAGTATGGTAATGCTCCACTACAATTTTTATAATATATATCTATATCTGTGTATTTATACCTAATAATAAAGGGACTATTGATTCAGGCGGTACGTCATGAAAATTGTCCCTCAAGTTGCAAAAGATTACCCACCAATGTCACATATAAGTGATTAAAAGAATGTTTTACACGGGGAAACCCCTGCCTGGGCCGGCCATGCAGCAAGGACCTGTCACATATATGTTCTGCACGCTGGAAGAAGGCGCAGCGCGCCTGTTTTGGCTGGCCCATATCCGAGTGGCCTGTTTTTTATTTCTTTTATTTCCTTTTTACATTTTCGTTTTTTATACTTAAATAATTTGAGACTAAAAAAAGTTCCGATAATTATAAAAACATAAGAATTATGAAATAAGTTTTTCAACAAATTATAAAATGTTTATGGATTCAAAAAATGTTTGAGATTTTGTAAAAAAAGGTTGGCTTATTCAGAAAATGTTTATAATTTTGAAAACAAATGTTTAAAAAAATGTTCATGATTTAAAAAAAAATTCACATACTAAAAAATGTTAATGAAATGGAACAAAATTTCGCCAATTAGAAAATATTCATGCATGGACAAATATCCTAAAAATTTAAGAATTGTTCGTGACTTACTAAACAGTTTATTCATTCATAAAATCTTCGCCAATTCAAAAATAATCATTCATTTCAAAAAACGTTCATTAAATCAAAAAAATCATAAATTTCAAATTTTTTTCCACCAATTTCCAAAAAATATTCGTCGATACTAGAAATGTTCGCCAGTTCAAGAAAATTGTTTAAAAAATGTTCACTATTTTAAGAAAAATGTTTGCAAATAGTATAAAATGTTCATGAATTCAAAAAATATTCTTGAATCTACAAAATGTTCAAAAATTTGTAAATGTGCTCATAAATATGAAAAATGTTCATGATGTCACGAAATTAAGAGTGGTAGTGTATCTCGGTGATGCAGCAAAATATGGTCATCATCATCGGAGATTATGATTTCTTTTTTCCGTTGTAATGCATGGGCCCTTTTGCTATGCTAGTCAATATAAAAAGACCCAAAGGGGAAGATCCAACTAATCTCAGCCAGTTCTAAAAAGCATCTAATCTTAGTCATCAAACCAGGTCAATCAAACGACCTAGACTACTCCAATGTCGAGCACTCAACATGTTTAGCGTGTAATTAATATTATTTCAAATATAACGCTAATCACATAATTAACATGTGGATAATATCCTACCTAATATCCACATGCAATTGGTATAATAACTAATATTGAGGTGTCACGTACACATCTATCTATTTTTGTGAATGCTAAAAACTATTATTTTTCATATGACAGAAATATAGTTTACAAGTAGATGAAAAATACATTCAAGAATTAACTCATCCCAAAGACCAGAAGATCTAGGGCTAAAAGTGTGTCTACCTAATTCATCTGCTACTTGATTTGCTTCTCGGTGACAATGTTTGAATGCGATCTTTGCAAGGTCCTTCTTGGTGACAATGTTTGAATGTGATTTTTCCAAGGCCCAAAGCCATCTGCTTACATTCCATAAAGTGTTTTGGGTGACTCTTTGTTGGTTTTCCAATATTTGAGAACTTATAGAAGTGGACTTAGGTCAGGCGGAGCCTCGAGGGGCTCACAAGGCACCCATGTTGCCTTGTCGTCTCCTCATACGTTCTATGGTATCCTCCCGAAGCTACCAGAGTCTCTTATGTCCAAAAAAAGTTAAAAAGTTTCATAGTGTTTGGACTCCATTTGTTACCAATTTTCTGGAAAACTAAAGACAGGCAAAAAATAACAACTGGTACTGGTCACTAGGTTAATAGGTTAGTCACAAGAAATGATATAAAATAGCATATAAAACATCCCAGATTGATACTATAATATCATGGAACAATCAAAAATTATAAATACATCGGAGACATATCACGCACCAAGGTGTGGGCTCCACCCCAAACCCAGCCACACCATATGGTGGATTGGCCACCAAGCCTATGGTGGCGCCCCACTAATGGGCCATTAGGGTTCATGCGACTGCTACCCACTTGGGACTTGCAAATGGGACTAGCTCATGGCACCCTGAAACATTCCGGGAGGCTACAGAAAATTCTATAACCTTCCTGAGCCTTCCGGTGGTACTTTTTATGGTTCCAATTTTTCTGTTCACCAAATCGCTTTTTGTTTTCTCTGAAATACTTCCGATTTTCTTTGGAACACTTTCGGTTCTCTCTCCGTAACACTTTAGCTATTGTTGAAACTTTTCTGGTGCATTTTTCATTTGCTCCTAACTCGTCTAGTACTCAAGAAATCGATGACCTTTAAGCTTGTGAACCCCCATGTCTGATAAAGTGTAGATATGACATAGAACTCCTTCCTGTCAATGATCAATAGTGGAACCAGGAACATATGTATTGATCCCTACACCCACACAAATTAATATCGAGTGAACTTGTTGTTCCCATGTGCTATTACTTTTGCCTTGCAATACTAGCCCGAGGCGAGACTTATCAGTATCCACATGAAGAAACACCTGACCATTATACCAAGTTATCATCGTTACCCGTTTTGTACTCTTTTCTTGTTTTCGTATTCTGGCATCCTTGTGAACATGTCACGTCGTGTCTTGCGAGGCGATGATTGATACAGTAATACCGAGAGGCCCCTAGGGAATATCTCTCCACTGTCGAAGGAAAAAACCATGTCTTAAGCTATCAAGTCCGTCGTCATACATTTCTGTTGGGGAACGTAGCAATAATTCAAAAAAATTCTACGCATCACCAAGATCAATCTATGCAGATTCTAGCAACAAGAGAGGGAGAGGATGAGCATCTTCATACCTTTGAAGATCGCTAAGCGGAAGCGCCACTAGAATGCGGTTGAGGGAGTCGTACTCGCGACGATTCAAATCGCGGAAGATCCGATCTAACGCCGAACGCACGACGCCTCCATGTTCAACACACGTACAGCCCGGGGACGTCTCCTCCTTCTTGATCCAGCAAGGGGAGAGGAGAAGTTGAGGGAGAGCTCCGGCAGCACGATGGCGTGGTGGTGGAGCTTGCAGTTCTCCGGCAGGGCTTTGCCAAGCACTACTGAGGAGGAGGCGGAGTTGGAGAGGGGAAGGGCTACGCCAGGGGCAAGGGGTGAAGCTCCCATGCGCCTCCCCACTATATATAGGGGTGAAGGGGGCTGGTTTCTTGCCCTCCAAGTCCATTGGGGCGTTGGCAAAGGTAGGACGAAAGAATTCCCATCATTTCCTTCCCCACCGATAGTTATCCCCCCTTTTTAGGGATCTTGATCTTATCCCTTCGGGATATGATCTTATTCCTTCTAAGGGGGATCTTGGTGTGCCTTGACCAGGGGTGTGGGGCCTTGTCCCCACTACCCACATTCATGTGGGTCCCCCCATGTAGGTGGGCCCCACTCCAAAACCTTCTAGAACCTTCCCGGTACAATACCGAAAAATCCTGAACATTTTCCGGTGGCCAAATTGTGTTGGGGAACGTAGCAGAAATTCAAAATTTTCCTACGAGTCACCAAGATCTATCTATGGAGAGACTAGCAATGAGAGAGAAGAGAGTGCATCTACATACCCTTGTAGATCGCTAAGCGGAAGCGTTCAAGAGAACGGGGTTGAAGGAGACGTACTCGTCATGATCCAAATCACCGGAGATCCTAGTGCCGAACAGATGACACCTCCGCGTTCAACACACGTGCAGCCCGGTGACGTCTCCCATGCCTTGATCTAGCAAGGAGAGAGGGAGAGGTTGGGGAAGACTCCATCCAGCAGCAACACAACGACATGGTGGTGATGGAGGAGCGTGGCAATCCTATAGGGCTTCGCCAAGCACCATGGGAGAGGAGGAGAAAGAGAGGTAGGGCTGCGCCATGGAGAGGTGGAAGCTCTTGTGTATGGCAGCCCCAAAACCTCAAGTATATATAGGGGAGAGGGAGGGGGCGCAGCCCCCTCTAGGGTTCCCACCCCAAGGGGTGCGGCAGCCCCTAGATCCCATCTAGGGTGCGGCCAAGGGGGGAGAGGGGGAAACTTGCCCCCCAAGCAAGGTGGGGCGCCCCCTCCCCAAACCCTAGGCGCCTTTGTCACGCCCAATATGCGATACTATCCTAAAGAGACTCAAATGTCCTACCAAGGATAGAACCGCATATTGAAACACTTTTGTAAGGTGGATATCATTACATCAACATTACATAATAGATGGGGATACATACAAAAGGCATACAATGCCACACGAATACAACATCATCTCATATACAAGATCAACATCCGACTACGGATGAAACATAAACAGAAACTCAAACGACATCCACCCTGCTAGCCCAGGCTGCCGACCTAGAACCTATCCCCTGATCGAAGAAAAAGCAGAAGAAGAACTCCAAAACAAGCAAACATCGCTCCCGCGTCATGATCATCGCATAACCTGCACCTGCAACTATTGTTGTAGTAAACTGTGAGCCACGAGGACTCATCAATCCCATTACCATGGGTATCAAGACTAGCAAAGCTTAAAGGGAAAGGAAGGGGTAAAGTGGTGAGGTTGCAGCAGAGACTAAGCATATATGGTGGCTAACATACGCGAATAAGAGCGAGAAGAGAAGCAAGCGGAACGGTCGTGAAGCTAGCAATGATCACGAGGTGATCCTGAACTCCTACTTACGTCAAACATAACCCAAAAACGTGTTCACTTCCCGGACTCTGCCGAAAAGAGACCATCACGGCTACACACACGGTTGATGCGTTTTAATTCGGAGCTGGTGTCAAGTTATCTACAACCGGACATTAACAAATTCCCATCTGCCACATAACCGCGGGCACGGCTCTCGAAAGTTTATACCCTGCAGGGGTGTCCCAACTTAGCCCATGATAAGCTCTCGCGATCAACGAAGGACATTCCTTCTCCCAGGAAGACCCGATCAGTCTCGGAATCCCGGTTTACAAGACATTTCGACAATGGTAAAACAAGACCAACAAAGCCGGCCGATGCGCCGACAATCCCGATAGGAGCTGCACATATCTCGTTCTCAGGGCAACACCGGATGAGACATCCTACGAGTAAAACCAGACCTCGAGTTTCCCCGAGGGGGCCCCGCAGTCTACTCGGTTTGGACCAACACTTAGACAAGCATTGGCCCGGGGGGGGGGGGGCTAAAATAAAGATGACCCTCGGGTTAATTACTCCCAAGGGAAATGTAGGTGGTGGTGAGGCAAATGGTAAAACCAAGGTTGGGCCTTGGTGGAGGAGTTTTATTCAAAGCGAACTGTCGAGGGGGTCCCATAAATCACCCAACCGCGTTAGGGACGCAAAATCCGGGAACATAACACCGGTATGATGGAAACTAGGGCGGCAAGAGTGGAACAAAACACCTGGCATAAGGCCGAGCCTTCCACCCTTTACCAAGTATATAGATGCATTAATAATATAAGAGATATTGTGATATCCCAATCATAATCCTGTCCACCATGGGGCAATCTTCAACTTCACCTGCAACTAACAACGCTATAAGAGGGGCTGAGCGAAGCGGTAACATAGCCAAGCAATGGTTTGCTAGGAAGGGTGAAAAGGTTAGAGGCTGACATGACAATTTGGGAGGCTTGAGGAGCAAATGATAGGTAACGCAGCAAAGCGATAGAACGAAGCAACTAGCATAGCAATGATAGTAGTGAGATCCAAGGTGACGGTCATCTTGCCTGAAATCCCGCTAGGAAGAAGAACGAGTCCATGAAGAATATGAAGCCACGAAGACGAACCAAGCGTAGACGAACGAATCCTCACGATCGCAACGAAACGGGGACTATCGAGAAGAAGCACACAACATAGTAAACACAGCACACATAGACAAGACATGATGCGCAACAAGCATGATGCATGACAAGGCTACATGGAGCTACTCATGGCAAAAGATGATGCATACAAGACCAACACATCAAAGCAAGTTTAAATGAGGCCGGAAACAACATAGGACAATTCCGGTAAGTCCTCATATGCAAGTTTCAAAGTTGGTCCAGATCTGAACAAACATTAAGTTGAAGTTGTTAAACAGCAAGTTAAAGAGCACCAAGATGATCTACACGAGATTCTAGTCAAGTTACATATAAAGTTCATTTAGTTCGGAGCTACGGCCTAGAAGATATGAGCAAAACAAGTTAAGCATGGCATTGATGCAAAATGCATACAAATATCAAGAAAACACCTCAAAACAAGGATGCAACATGATAATATGAAACTTAAAGCAAAATCAAGCAAATTTCATATAGAGCACACTCAAAACGGAGCAACGGTGCAACACATACACTCTATACAAGTTTAAAGGACAAGCTGTCCAAAATAGCAACTAGGCATCTAGCAAGCATCAAAACAATATGCTACAGCACCTCAATATAAGAACAAAAGGCATGGACTTGATGTACAGGTAAAGCATGACAAAATATGAACACTGAGCTATCTCCAGAAAATACTATAACATGCTCAAAAGGACATGGCAAGATTGCAAATAATATCAGTTTCAGACTTATCAGAAAATAACATCAGGTTGCAATGTTTAGAGCTATCAAACAACATGTTACGGAAACTTATCATGGCAAACAAAGGCATGGAATGAATCTACTAATTGCATAGAACAGAAGTCCTTTACTGACCATGAGCCAAAAGGGCACATAAAATATGATGGCACCCATGTAAACATAGCAAGTGATATGACAGATTCATACATGGCAGGAACAACAATAAGTAGGCATGTTGGTGAGCTTCTACCACTCACCACAGAGCATTACATGGCATGGAAAGGTAACCAACAATAATAATACATGTTTGTGAAGCTAAGCATGGCAAGGGAAAGTTCATAGGGTGCACGGATCACTAACAACAATCATGGCAACATTGAACTTAATGTTAACAGGCTGACAACAACATTATTTAGCAATTTGAGAGCGAGATTACAACAAGCTACAACAGGCTATAAGTGCAAACAGGGGCTTGGATGGATAGATCATGACATGTATAACAAATCATCCTTAGTGAACATCTCCAGATTATACATAGAATGACTTGTAGCAGCACGTTTACATAGCATCATGACATAGCAGATTCAGACAAGCAAAACAGCAACAGCAAGTACCCTACTTCACGAGCTCGATGCACTCAATACAAGACTCCCAAAAATACATGGATGGCAGCACTGTGAATATGGCATGACATAGTTCAAAACACATGTAGAGCTCATGCTCATAGGATGCAAACACAAAATGCAATGAAAAAGACAAATCATCAAGTTCTGTTAACAGATAGTAGTTAACATCATATAGCACTCTTGCAACGATGATTAGGGCATCTAGATGAACTCAAACAAGCATGACACAATGGAACAAAATGAAGAGCATCCCATGGTGAACATTTTGATATATCGTGCAGGCAAAACTGAACAGTATGCTAGGAGATATGATGCGATGAACATGGCATGATAAAGTTGCAGATTCAGGGACTTAGTGAAAAATTACCCACGCGAAAAGGGGATCCAGATCGGGGGAGCTCCATTCCTCGTACAGGACGACTCCGGTGGAAGTCAACGGCGATGGTGGGCGGGCGTGGGGCTCCGGTGGGCACAGGGAAGGCCGGGAATGGGTCGATCCGGGCATGGGGCCTCCGGATCCGGTGGCGGAAGGGGTCCTCGGAGTCCGGTTGGCCGGCGACGAGTAGAGGCATGGCGGCGGTCTTCGGGCGCCATGGCCATCGGGGAGCTCCTACAGGGAGCACGGGGAGCGACTAGGTGAGAGGGAGAGCAGAGGAGGGAAGGAGAAGGAGGCGGGACGGGGCGGCGCTGGCCTGGGTGGTCGCTGGCGGCCGGCGGCTGCTTGCTCCGGCGAGCGGAGGAGGCCCTGGATCGGGATCCACCCGATCCAGATGAGCGAAGTAGCGGGGAGACGGCGGCGGGCTCGTGGGCGCTCGGTTCGGGCCCCGATCTAGGCTCGGCGGGTTGCGCCCGGGCTTGGCGGGCCTGCGGGGAAGTGGGTGAGCTGGGGAGGCGAGGTGGCGCTCGGGGATTGGGTGCAGGCGGCGGCGGGAGCGACGTGGTAGCGCGCGATTCCTCGGGAGCGGCGGGCGGACACGTCCGGCGCGGGATGGACATGTCCGGCGGCGAGAGGTGGTAGAAGACTAGGGTTCATCCGGGATTTTCGGAGGGCGGCACAAATATATAGGTAGAGGGAGCTAGGAGAGTTCAAATGGAGAGCGGTTTTCGGCCACGCGATCGTGATCGAACGACCGAGAGCATGGAGTGGGTTAGGATGGGTTATTGGGCTGCTTTGGAGGGGTGTCGGGCTGCACACAAAAGAGGTCTTTACGGTTCCCCGGTTAACTGTTGGAGTATCAAAGGGACTCCAAATGGAACAAAACTTGACAGGCGGTCTACCGGTGGTGTACCAAGGCCACTTGGCAAGCCTCGGTCCATTCCGAGAATGTTTAACACCCGCACACGAAAAAAGGCAAAAGGTGGCGCCGGGGGACATAGGAGTGTCGGATTGCAAAATGGACAACAGGGAAAATGCTCGGATGCATGAGACAAACACATATGCAAAATGAAATGCACATGATGACATGGCAAAGTGCGACACGCAAGCAAAAGACATGGCAATGAAGGCGAATAACTGGCGGACACCTAGCGCATCGAATCCGAGGCGTTACAACACTCCTCCACTAACAAGAGATCTCGTCCCGAGATCTTTGGACCGAGATGGAAGGGAAAAGGAATGAGGTGAAACAAAATGCAAGAGAAGAAGCAAAGAATCGAGAGCACTCGAGAAGAAGAGAGGAACAATGAGAATGGCGGGAATCGAAAGCTAACGGAATCAGATAGACTATGAAACCACTCCGGTTAGGACGAGATAAGAAACGAATAAGACTGAAAGGATTTAGGCAGCACTCCAGCTGAACATGGAAAGAGTTGGAACTGAGATTGACAAAATGGAACGATAGTTTACGAGAGGAACAACACAATGCCTCCGGAAGAATTGAAAAAGTTGAAAGAAAAGAACGGAGAAGAAGATTACATCTTCTACCACGAATGAACTAGAAAGCAACCTTAGAAGAAAGGATTGAACGGAGTTGTTGGAAATTCAACAACAAAAGAATATGCTTGTTGTGGACTTATGGATAACATCTCAAAATATGAGGTGATCTCCGACCACAAGCGGAAAAGATTAAATAGCTGAGAAGAACGAAGAAATGCAAAACTCCACTTCAAAAGAATCCGGAGAACTAATTACACTTCGAGACGCGAGAAGAAAAGCTACTTGAAATCCACCAACAAGAATCTTGATGAACTCTTGAAGAATGAATTAAATCATGAAGAACCACCGTGAAGAACTCCGGTGACAAAAGGATGATGAGATAGAATAAAGGATGAAAGAATAAGTTGAGCCTTGCGATGATTTAGATGGAGGTTCCGACGAAATGGCCGAGGAAATTTGAACTCCGGAAAAGAAAAGATGAAAACACTTGGAGCTAGAATTTATTCACCAAGAACAAACTCCGAAGGAAGGGATTAAACACTTGGAGGAAATAAGAATAAGATTTATTGTATGCTTACCCTTCATCAACTTAGATTGATGACAAGCAATGGATTTAGCATACTACTTATTTTTCTTGAAAAGGGATTGAGAAGTGACATATCGCAAACTTGAGAAGGTCTTCACGAATCACCGGTAGGATTGAAAAGAACGAATGAATTAATATGATAATCAAAGAAAAAGAATCTTGAACGAACCACCGTAAAAATTCAAAAATGACTGATTAAAGAGAATGAATTACTGGGAAGAATTAGAAAAGCACAAAGATACTTGAGGGAGATAAGAGACAAGATGATGAAGGGATCGTGAACTGATTGAAGAATACTTGAACGAAGCACCGGAAGAATATTGAGATGAATGAAGGGGCACGGATATAGAATAATTGGAGAACGAATTTGACAACTTAGAGAAAAGAAATATTCCGAAAAAGATGGCCTCCGGATGATCTAGAGAGAAAGCAACTCCTGAAATGCTCCGGATGGATGAAAAGAATTTGCACGACTGGAAAACAATTTGAGAGGATAACATCAAGCTAGCACCAGGAATCTCCGAGAGAATGGACAAGATTTAGGAAAATTATTCTTCGTTCTTCAAATGTTAAGAATGACGACGATAAACAACACCAAAATTTCTAAGATACTCCGGGAGAACGAAAAGCGAAGAGGTTGAGCCAACAATGAAATGATTTGAAATCGATCTTGGAAAGGCATGTGACTGATGAAATTCATTCTTACATCACACTTGAAAAGAATTGAGAATAACTCAGGGGTAATTAGAAGAGTCAGGTAAGATCCTGGGAAAAGACCTATGGGTTAGGGCCCACTGAAGAGAAAAATATCGTTGGAAAGGGGTGTTGAACAGATAGATGACGCACCGGAATAATTGAAATATTTGATGAGGTGACCACCTCGACTTTATTGGAACACAGACGAATCTCCTGAGATGTCTTCCGAACTCCGGGATGATAAACTGACGAGAGGTGAACGAGCAGGGAGAACACTTGAGCCGAGGGAAAGAATATGATCAACCCGAAAAACTTGAATTGAGTCCACCGGAGAAGAAAAAGAGATGAAGAATGTCCACTGAGACGAGAATTCACCAGTTGAAATGATTGAGGGAAGACTGAAGAGGCTCCACACGAATGACAATGATGCTCGAAAGAGACTCAGGCTCCGGGAAGAAAAAGGGTGGGAGGGCGGGAAAACAAAGGCAACTTGGAAGGGGGAAAACCGATGAATAACTTCGAGAGGAAACACCGGTTGCAAGAAAGCAAAGGCTTCGCACAAGTAGGATGGATATTAAATTACGGACTCCGGTTCCGAGATGAAAAAAGGGTGGGCGGGTGGGAAAAGAAAACAACTGACGATTGAACTTGGCAAAGATGAAGAGGCTCGAGTCAACTTGACGAGAAATGCACCGGGTGAAAGGAGCTGGGGAACAACGATCGAAAACCAACTGCGTGATCCTAAAGAAAAAATTTGAAGGGGAAGAGGAGTAGTTCAAAACACCTATGTCAAGATTCCTTACCAGAGCGACGAAGGGCAGAGGAGTAAAAAGAATTCCTACTCTCCGATATAACTAGACTCCGAAAAGTTTTCTTCTAGACTCAACAACGGCCAAACTACACGATCAAACAAGGGGGCTCCTAAGGTCGGTCGAGGCTCTGATACCAACTTGTCACGCCCAATATGCGATACTATCCTAAAGAGACTCGAATGTCCCACCAAGGATAGAACCGCATATTGAAACGCTTTTGCAAGGTGGATATCATTACATCAGCATTACATAATAGAAGGGGATACATACAAAAGGCATACAATGCCACACGAATACAACATCATCTCATATACAAGATCAACATCCGACTACGGATGAAACATAAACAGAAACTCAAACGACATCCACCCTGCCAGCCCAGGCTGCCGACCTGGAACCTATCCCCTGATCAAAGAAGAAGAAGAAGAAGAACTCCAAAACAAGCAAACATCACTCCCGTGTCATGATCATCGCATAACCTGCACCTACAACTGTTGTTGTAGTAAACTGTGAGCCACGAGGACTCATCAATCCCATTACCATGGGTATCAAGACTAGCAAAGCTTAAAGGGAAAGGAAGGGGTAAAGTGGTGAGGTTGCAACAGCGACTAAGCATATATGGTGGCTAACATACGCGAATAAGAGCGAGAAGAGAAGCAAGCGGAACGGTCGTGAAGCTAGCAATGATCACGAGGTGATCCTGAACTCCTACTTAAGTCAAACATAACCCAAAACCGTGTTCACTTCCCGGACTCCGTCGAAAAGAGACCATCACGGCTACACACACGGTTGATGCGTTTTAATTCGGAGCTGGTGTCAAGTTATCTACAACCGGACATTAACAAATTCCCATCTGCCACATAACCGCGGGCACCGCTCTCGAAAGTTTATACCCTGCAGGGGTGTCCCAACTTAGCCCATGATAAGATCTCGCGATCAACGAAGGATATTCCTTCTCCCAGGAAGACCCGATCAATCTCGGAATCCCGGTTTACAAGACATTTCGACAATGGTAAAACAAGACCAGCAAAGCCGTCCGATGCATCGACAATCCCGATAGGAGCTGCACATATCTCGTTCTCAGGGCAACACTGGATGAGACATCCTACGAGTAAAACCAGACCTCGAGTTTCCCCGAGGGGGCCCCGCAGTCTACTCGGTTCGGACCAACACTTAGACAAGCATTGGCCCGGGGGGGGGGGCTAAAATAAAGATGACCCTCGGGTTAATTACTCCCAAGGGAAATGTAGGTGGTGGTGAGGCAAATGGTAAAACCAAGGTTGGGCCTTGCTGGAGGAGTTTTATTCAAAGCGAACTGTCGAGGGGGTCCCATAAATCACCCAACCGCGTTAGGGACGCAAAATCCGGGAACATAACACCAGTATGACGGAAACTAGGGCGGCAAGAGTGGAACAAAACACCAGGCATAAGGCCGAGCCTTCCACCCTTTACCAAGTATATAGATGCATTAATAATATAAGAGATATTGTGATATCCCAATCATAATCCTGTCCACCATGGGGCAATCTTCAACTTCACCTGCAACTAACAACGCTATAAGAGGGGCTGAGCGAAGCGGTAACATAGCCAAGCAATGGTTTGCTAGGAAGGGTGAAAAGGTTAGAGGCTGACATGACAATTTGGGAGGCTTGAGGAGCAAATGATAGGTAACGCAGCAAAGCGATAGAACGAAGCAACTAGCATAGCAATGATAGTAGTGAGATCCAAGGTGACGGTCATCTTGCCTAAAATCCCGCTAGGAAGAAGAACGAGTCCATGAAGAATATGAAGCCACGAAGACGAACCAAGCGTAGACGAACGAATGCTCACGATCGCAACGAAACGGGAACTATCGAGAAGAAGCACACAAATAGTAAACACAGCACACATAGACAAGACATGATGCGCAACAAGCATGATGCATGACAAGGCTACATGGAGCTACTCATGGCAAAAGATGATGCATACAAGACCAACACATCAAAGCAAGTTTAAATGAGGCCGGAAACAACATAGAACAATTCCGGTAAGTCCTCATATGCAAGTTTCAAAGTTGGTCCAGATATGAACAAACATTAAGTTGAAGTTGTTAAACAGCAAGTTAAAGAGCACCAAGATGATCTACACGAGATTCTTGTCAAGTTACATATAAAGTTCATTTAGTTCGGAGCTACGGCCTAGAAGATATGAGCAAAACAAGTTAAGCATGGCATTGATGCAAAATGCATACAAACATCAAGCAAACACCTCAAAACAAGGATGCAACATGATAATATGAAACTTAAAGCAAAATCAAGCAAATTTCATATAGAGCACACTCAAAACGGAGCAACGGTGCAACACATACACTCTATACAAGTTTAAAGGACAAGCTGTCCAAAATAGCAACTAGGCATCTAGCAAGCATCAAAACAATATGCTATAGCACCTCAATATAAGAACAAAAGGCATGGACTTGATGTACAGGTAAAGCATGACAAAATATGAACACTGAGCTATCTCCAGAAAACACTATAACATGCTCAAAAGGACATGGCAAGATTGCAAATAATATCAGTTTCGGACTTATCAGAAAATAACATCAGGTTGCAATGTTTAGAGCTATCAAACAACATGTTACGGAAACTTATCATGGCAAACAAAGGCATGGAATGAATCTACTAATTGCATAGAACAGAAGTCCTTTACTGACCATGAGCCAAAGGGCACATAAAATATGATGGCACCCATGTAAACATAGCAAGTGATATGACAGATTCATACATGGCAGGAACAACAATAAGTAGGCATGTTGGTGAGCTTGTACCACTCACCACAGAGCATTAAATGGCATGGAAAGGTAACCAACAGTAAGAATACATGTTTGTGAAGCTAAGCATGGCAAGGGAAAGTTCATAGGGTGCACGGATCACTAACAACAATCATGGCAACATTGAACTTAATGTTAACAGGCTGACAACAACATTATTTAGCAATTTGAGAGCGAGATTACAACAAGCTACAGCAGGCTATAAGTGCAAACAGGGGCATGGATGGATAGATCATGACATGTATAACAAATCATCCTTAGTGAACATCTCCAGATTATACATAGAATGACTTGTAGCAGCAGGTTTACATAGCATCATGACATAGCAGATTCAGACTAGCAAAACAGCAACAGCAAGTACCCTACTTCACGAGCTCGATGCACTCACTACAAGACTCCCAAAAATACATGGATGGCACCACTGTGAATATGGCATGACATAGTTCAAAACACATGTAGAGCTCATGCTCATAGGATGCAAACACAAAATGCAATGAAAAAGACAAATCATCAAGTTCTGTTAACAGACAGTAGTTAACATCATATAGCACTCTTGCAACAATGATTAGGGCATCTAGATGAACTCAAACAAGCATGGCACAATGGAACAAACTGAAGAGCATCCCATGGTGAACATTTTGATATATCGTGTATGCAAAACTGAACAATATGCTAGGAGATATGATGCGATGAACATGGCATGATAAAGTTGTAGATTCGGGGACTTAGTGAAAAATTACCCACGCGAAAAGGGGATCCAGATCGGGGGAGCTCCATTCCTCGTACAGGACGACTCCGGTGGAAGTCAACGGCGATGGTGGGCGGGCGTGGGGCTTCGGTGGGCACAGGGAAGGCCGGGAATGGGTCGATCCGAGCATGGGGCCTCCGGATCCGGTGGCGGAAGTCCGGTTGGCCGGCGACGAGCAGAGGCATGGCGGCGGTCTTCGGGCGCCATGGCCATCAGGGAGCTCCTACAGGGAGCACGGGGAGTGACTAGGTAAGAGGGGGAGCAGAGGAGGGAAGGAGAAGGAGGTGGGACGGGGCGGCGCTGGCCTGGGTGGTCGCTGGCGGCCGGCGGCGGCTTGCTCCGGCGAGCGGAGGAGGCCCTGGATTGGGATCCACCTGATCCAGGTGAGCGAAGCAGCGGGGAGACGGCGGCGGGCTCGCGGGCGCTCGGTTTGGGCCTCGATCTGGGCTCGGCGGGCTGCGCCCGGGCTTGGCGGGCCTGCGGGGAAGTGGGGGAGCTGGGAAGGCGAGGTGGCGCTCGGGGATTGGGTGCAGGTGGCGGCGGGAGCGACGTGGCAGCACGCGATTCGTCGGGAGCGACGGGCGGACACATCCGACGCGGGATGGACATGTTCGGTGGTGAGAGGTGGAAGAAGACTAGGGTTCATCCGCGATTTTCGGGTGGAGGCACAAATATATAGGTAGAGGGAGCTAGGAGAGTCCAAATGGAGAGCGGTTTTCAGCCACACGATCGTGATCGAACGACCGAGAGCATGGAGTGGGTTAGGATGGGTTATTCGGCTGCTTTGGAGGGGTGTCGGGCTGCACACAAAAGAGGCCTTTACGGTTCCCCGGTTAACCGTTGGAGTATCAAACGGACTCCAAATGGAACGGAACTTGACAGGCGGTCTACCGGTGGTGTACGAAGGCCACTTGGCAAGCCTCGGTCCATTCCGAGAATGTTTAACACCCGCACACGAAAAGAGGCAAAAGGTGGCGCCGGGGGACATAGGAGTGTCGGATTGCAAAATGGACAACGGGGAAAATGCTCGGATGCATGAGACGAACACGTATGCAAAATGAAATGCACATGATGACATGGAAAAGTGCGACACGCAAGCAAATGACATGGCATTGAAGGCGAATAACTGGCGGACACCTAGCGCATCGAATCCGGGGCGTTACAGCCTGGGGCCCTTGTGGGGGGGCGCACCAGCCCACCTGGGGCTGGTCCCCTCCCACACTTGGCCGATGCAGCCCTTTGGGGCCGGTGGCCCCACTTGGTGGACCCCCATGACCCTCCCGGTGGTCCCGGTACATTACCGATAGCACCTGAAACTTTTCCGGTGACCAAAACAGGACTTCCCATATATAAATCTTTACCTCCGGACCATTCCGGAACTCCTCGTGACGTCCGAGATCTCATACGGGACTCCAAACAACATTCGGTAACCACATATATCTATTCCCTATAACCCTAGCATCATCGAACCTTAAGTGTGTAGACCCTACGGGTTCGGGAACCATGCAGACATGACCAAGACGTTATCCGGTCAATAACCAACAGCGGGATCTGGATACCCATGTGGGCTCCCACATGTTCCACGATGATCTCATCGGATGAACCACGATGTCAAGGACTCAATCAATCCCGTATACAATTCCCTTTGTCTAGCGGTATTGTACTTGCCCAAGATTCGATCGTCGGTATGCCGATACCTTGTTCAATCTCGTTACCAACGAGTCTCTTTACTTGTTCCGTAACACATCGTCCCGTGATCAACCCCTTGGTCACATTGTGCACATTATGATGATGTCCTACTGAGTGGGCCCAGAGATACCTCTCCGTTACACGGAGTGACAAATCCCAGTCTCGATTTGTGCCAACCCAACAGACACTTTCGTCAATACCCGTAGTGCACCTTTATAGCCACCCAGTTACGTTGTGACGTTTGGTACACCCAAAGCATTCCTACGGTATCCGGGAGTTGCACAATCTCATGGTCTAAGGAAATGATACTTGCCATTAGAAAAGCTCTAGCATACGAACTACACGATCTTTGTGCTAGGCTTAGGATTGGGTCTTGTCCATCACATCATTCTCCTAATATGTGATCCCATTATCAACGACATCCAATGTCCATGGTCAGGAAACCGTAACCATCTATTGATCAATGAGCTAGTCAACTAGAGGCTTACTAGGGACATGGTGTTGTCTATGTACCCACACATGTATCTGAGTTTCCTATCAATACAATTATAGCATGGATAATAAACAATTATCATGAACAAGGAAATATAATAATAATAACTAATTTATTATTGCCTCTAGGGCATATTTCCAACAGTCTCCCACTTGCACTAGAGTCAATAATCTAGTTCACATCGCCATGTGATTAACATTGATAGGTCACATCGCCATGTGACCAACATCCAAAGAGTTTACTAGTGTCACTAAACTAGTTCACATCACCATGTGATTAAGACTCAATGAGTTTCGGGGTTTGATCATGTTTTGCTTTTGAGAGAGGTTTTAGTCAACGGGTCTGCAACATTCAGATCCGTATGTATTTCACAATTCTCTATGTCGTATTGTAAATGCTGCTTCCATGCTCCACTTGGAGCTATTCCAAATGGTTGCTCCACTATACGTATCCGGTTTGCTACTCAGAGTCATTCGGATAGGTGTTAAAGCTTGCATCGACGTAACCCTTTACGCCGAACTCTTTATCACCTCCATAATCGAGAAACATGTTCTTTATTTACTCCAAGGACAATTTTAACCGCTGTCCAATGATCCCCATTCCTGGATCATTCTTGTACCCCTTGACTGAGTCATGGCAAGGCACACTTCCGGTACGGTACACATCATAGCATACTATAGAGCCTACGTCTGAAGCATCGGGGACAGCCTTCGTCCTTTGTCTCTCTTCTGCCGTGGTCGAGCTTTAACTCTTAACTTCATACCTTACAACTCAGGCAAGAACTCCTTCTTGACTGATCCATCTTGAACACCTTCAAGATCATGTCAAGGTATGCGCTTATTTGAAAGTACCATTTAGCGGTCTTTGATCTATCCTCATAGATCTTGATGCTCAATGTTCAAGCAGCTTAATCCAGGTTTTATATTGAAAAACACCTTTCAAACAACCCTATATGCCTTCCAGAAATTCTACATCATTTCTGATCAACAATATGTCAACAACATATACTCATCAGAAATTCAATAGTGCTCCCACTCACTTCTTTGGAAATACAAGTTTCTCATAAACTTTGTATAACCCAAAATCTTTGATCATCTCATCAAAGCGTATATTCCAACTCCGAGATGCTTACTCCAGTCCTTAGAAGGATTGCTGGAGCTTTGCATACTTGTTAGCGTCTTTCAGGATTGTCAAAACCTTCTGGTTGTATCACATACAATCTTTCCTCAAGAAAATTGTTGAGGAAACAATGTTTTGACATCCTATCTGCAAGATTTCATAAATACTGCAGTAACTGCTAATCCAATTCCAACAAACTCTTAGCATCGCTACGAGTGAGAAAGCCCCACCGTAGTCAACTCCTTGAACTTGTCGGAAATCATCTTAACGACAAGTCGAGCTTTCTTAATGGTGATACTTACCATCATTGTCTACCTTCCTTTTAAAATCCATCTATACTCAACAGCCTTATGACCATTGAGTAGTTCTTCCATGGATCCTCTCTCGAATTTTATGGCTTCGAGCCATTCGTCGGATTCCGGGCCCACCATTGCTTCTCCATAGCTCGTAGGTTCATTGTTGTCTAGCAACATGACCTCTAAGACAGGATTACGTACCACTATGGAGTAATACGTATCTTTGTCGACCTACGAGTTTTGGTAGTGACTTGATCCGAAGTTTCATGACCACTATCATAAGCTTCTACTTCAATTGGTGTAGGTGCCACAGGAACAACTTCATGTGCCCTGCTATACACCAGTTGAAGTGATGGTTCAATAACCTCATCAAGTCTCCACCATCCTCCCACTCAATTTCCGAGACAAACTTTTTCTCGAGAAAGGACCCGATTCAAGAAACAATCCCTATTGCTTTCGGATCTGAAATAGGAGGTATACCCAACTGTTTTTGGGTGTCCTATGAAGATGCATTTTATCCGCTTCGGGTTCGAGCTTATCAACCTGAAACTTTTTCAGATAAGCGTTGCAGCCCCAAACTTTTAAGAAACGACAACTTAGGTTTCTTCAAACTATAGTTCAAATGGTGTTGTCTCAACAGAATTACGTGGTGCCCTATTAAAGTGAGTGCGATTGTCTCTAATGCCTAACCCATGAACGATAGTGGTAATTCGATAAGAGACATCATGGTACGCACCATATCCAATAGGGTGCAACTATGATGTTCGGACACACCATCACACTATGGTGTTCCAGGCGGTATTAGTTGTGAAACAATTTCCACAATGTCTTGATTGCGTGCCAAAGCTCGTAACTCATATACTCATCTCTATGATCATATCATAGACATTTTATCCTCTTGTCACAATGATCTTCAACTTCACTCTGAAATTACTTGAACCTTTGAATAATTCAGACTTGTGTTTCATCAAGTAAATATACTCAGTATCTACTCAAATCATCTGTGAAGTAAGAACATAACGATATCCACTGCGTGCCTCAGCACTCATTGGACTGCACACATCAAAATGTATTACTTCCAACAAGTTGCTTTCTTGTTCCATTTTACTGAAACCGAGGCTTTCAGTCATCTTGCCCATGTGGTATGATTTGCATGTCTCAAGTGATTCAAAATCAAGTGAGTCCAAACGATCCATCCGCATGTAGTTTCTCCATGCGTACATACCAATAGACATGGTTCGCATGTCTCAAACTTTTCAAAAAGGAGTGAGTCCAAAGATCCATCAACATGGAGCTTCTTCATACGTTTTATACCAATATGACTTACATGGCAGTGCCACAAGTAGGTGGTACTATCATTACTATCTTATATCTTTTGGCATGAACATGTGTATCACTACGATCGAGATTTAATAAACCATTCATTTTAGGTGCAAGACCATTGAAGGTATTATTCAAATAACCAGAGCAGCCATTATTCTCCTTAAATGAATAACTGTATTGCGATAGACATAATCCAATCATGTCTATGCTCAACGCAAACACCAAATAACAATTATTTAGGTTTAACACCAATCTCTATGGTAGAGGGAGCGTGCGGTGCTTGATCATATCAACCTTGGAAACACTTCCAACACAAATCGTCAGCTCACCTTTAGCTAGTCTCTGTTTATTCCGTAGCTTTTATTTTGAGTTACTAACACTTAGCAACCGAACCGGTATCTAATACCCTGGTGCTACTAGGAGTACTAGTAAAGTACACATCAACATAATGTATATCCAATATACTTCCGTCGACCTTGCCTGCCTTCTTATCTACCAAGTATCTAGGGTGGTTCTGCTTTAGTTTCCGTTCCTCTCATTACAGAAGCACTTAGTGTCGGGTTTGGGTTCAACCTTGGGTTTTCACTAGAGCAGCAATTGTTTTGCCGTTTCATGAAGTATCCCTTCTTGCCCTTGCCCTTCTCGAAACTAGTGGTTTTACTAACCATCAATAATTGATGCTCCTACTTGACTTCTACTTTTGCGGTGTCAAACATCGCGAATACTTCAAGGATCATCATATCTATCCCTGATATGTTATAGTTCATCACGAAGCTCTAGTAGCTTGGTGGCAATGACTTTGGAGAAACATCACTATCTCATCTGGAAGATCAACTCCCACTCGATTCAAGTGATTGTTGTACTCAGACGATCTGAGCACATGCTCAACGATTGAGTTTTTCTCCCTTAGTCATGCAGGCTAAGAAAATGTCGGAGGTCTTTTACCTCTTGACGTGGGCACGAGCCTGAAATCCCAATTTCAGCCCTCGAAACATCTCATATGTTCCGCGACGTTTCTAAATCGTCTTTGGTGCCTCAACTCTAAACCATTTAACTGAACTATCACGTAGTTGTCAAAACGTGTATGTCAAATGTTCGCAACATCCACAGACGATGTTCGAGGTTCAGCACGCCGAGCGGTGCATTAAGGACATAAGCCTTCTATGAAGCAACGAGGACAATCCTCAGTTTACGGACCCAGTCCGCATAATTGCTACTGTCAACTTTCAACTATATTTTCTCTAGGAACATATCTAAAACAGTAGAACTAAAGCGCGAGCTATGACATAATATGCAAAGGGCTTTTGACTATGTTCAGGATAATTAAGTTCACCTTATGAACTCCCACTCAGATAGACATCACTCTAGTCATCTAAGTGATTACATGATCCGAGTCAACTAGGTCGTGTCCGATCATCACGTGAGACGGACTAGTCATCATCGGTGAACATCTTCATGTTGATCGTATCTACTATACGACTCATGCTCGACCTTTCGGTCTCTTGTGTTCCGAGGCCATGCCTGTACATGCTAGGCTCGTCAAGTCAACCTAAGTGTTTCGCGTGTGTAAATCTGGCTTACACCCGTTGTATGTGAATGTTAGAATCTATCACACCCGATCATCACGTGGTGCTTCGAAACGTCGAACTTTCGCAACGGTGCACAGTTAGGGGGAACACTTTCTTGAAATTTTAATGAGGGATCATCTTATTTACTACCGTCGTTCTAAGCAAATAAGATGCATAAACATGATAAACATCACATGCAATCAAATAGTGACATGATATGGCCAATATCATTTTTGCTCCTTTTGATCTCCATCTTCGGGGCTCCATGATTATCATCGTCACCGGCATGACACCATGATCTCCATCATCATGATCTCCATCATCGTGTCTCCATGAAGTTGTCTCGCCAACTATTACTTCTACTACTATGGCTAACGATTTAGCAATAAAGTAAAGTAATTACATGGCGTTGTTCAGTGACATGCAGGTCATACAATAAATAAAGACAACTCCTATGGCTCCTGCCGGTTGTCATACTCATCGACATGCAAGTCGTGATTCCTATTACAAGAACATGATCAATCTCATACATCACATATCATTCATCACATAATTCTTGGCCATATCACATCACATAGCATACCCTGCAAAAACAAGTTGGACGTTCTCTAATTGTTGTTTGCACATTTTACGTGGCTGATATGGGTTTCTAGCAAGAACGTTTCTTACCTACGCAAAACCACAACGTGATATGTCAATTGCCATTTACCCTTCATAAGGACCCTTTTCATCGAATCCGATCCGACTAAAGTGGGAGAGACTGGCAACCGCTAGCCACCTTATGCAACAATTGCATGTCAGTCGGTGGAACCTATCTCACGTAAGTGTACGTGTAAGATCGGTCCAGGCCGCTTCATCCCACAATACCATCGAAACAAGATTGGACTAGTAACGATAAGCATATTGAACAAAATCAACGCCCACAACTACTTTGTGTTCTACTCGTGCATGGAATCTATGCAATAGACCTAGCTCTGATACCACTGTCGGGGAACGTAGCAGAAATTCAAAATTTTCCTATGAGTCACCAAGATCTATCTATGGAGAGACTAGCAACGAGAGAGAAGAGAGTGCATCTACATACCCTTGTACTCCCTCCGTTCCTCAATATAAGGTGTATTATTTTTCAAAAAGTCAAACTTCTCTAAGTTTGACCAAGTTCATAGACAAAAATACCAATATCTAGAATACCAAATCATTATCACTAGATTCATCGCGAACTATATTTTTACATTTTATATATTTATTATTATAAATCTTTATATATTTTGTTGTAAAGTTGGTCAAACATAGACAAGAGTTGACATTTTGAAAAACTAATACACCTTATATTTAGGAACGGAGGGAGTAGATCGCTAAGCGGAAGCGTTCAAGAGAACGGGGTTGAAGGAGTCGTACTCGTCGTGATCCAAATCATCGGAGATCCTAGTGCCGAACGGACGGCACCTCCGCGTTCAACACATGTGCAGCCCGGTGACGTCTCCCATGCCTTGATCCAGCAAGGAGAGAGGGAGAGGTTGGGGAAGACTCCGTCCAGCAGCAGCACAACGGCATGGTGGTGATGGAGGAGCGTGGCAATCCTGCAGGGCTTCACCAAGCACCACGGGAGAGGAGGAGAAAGAGAGGTAGGGCTGCGCCATGGAGAGGTGGAAACTCTTGCGTATGGCAGCCCCAAAACCTCAAGTATATATAGGGAAGAGGGAGGGGGCTGCGCCCCCTCTAGGGTTCCCACCCCAAGGGGTGCGGCAGCCCCTAGATCCCATCTAGGGTGCGGCCAAGGGGGGGAGAGGGGGAAACTTGCCCCCCAAGAAAGGTGGGGCGCCCCCTTCCCAAACCCTAGGCGCCTTGGGCCCTTGTGGGGGGGGGGGGGCGCACCAGCCCACCTGGGGCTGGTCCCCTCCCACACTTGGCCCATGCAGCCCTTTGGGGCCGGTGGCCCCACTTGGTGGACCCCCGGGACCCTCCCGGTGGTCCCGGTACATTATCGATAGCACCTGAAACTTTTCCAGTGACCAAAACAGGACTTCCCATATATAAATCTTTACCTCCGGACCATTTCCGGAACTCCTCGTGACGTCCGAGATCTCATCCGGGACTCCGAACAACATTCGGTAACCACGTATATCTATTCCCTATAACCCTAGCATCATCGAAACTTAAGTGTGTAGACCCTACAGGTTCGGGAACCATGCAGACATGACCGAGACGTTCTCCGGTCAATAACCAACAGCGGGATCTGGATACCCATGTTGGCTCCCACATGTTCAACGATGATCTCATCGGATGAACCACGATGTCAATGACTCAATCAATCCTGTATACAATTCCCCTTGTCTAGCGGTATTGTACTTGCCCGAGATTCGATCGTCGGTATGCCAATACCTTGTTCAATCTCGTTACCAACAAGTCTCTTTACTTGTTCCGTAACACATCATCCCGTGATCAACCCCTTGGTCACATTGTGCACATTATGATGATGTCCTACCGAGTGGGCCCAGAGATACCTCTCCGTTACACGGAGTGACAAATCCCAGTCTCGATTTGTGCCAACCTAACAGACACTTTCGTTAATACCCGTAGTGCACCTTTATAGCCACCCAGTTACGTTGTGACGTTTGGTACACCCAAAGCATTCCGGTATCCGGGAGTTGCACAATCTCATGGTCTAAGGAAATGATACTTGACATTAGAAAAGCTCTAGCATACGAACTACACGATCTTTGTGCTAGGCTTAGGATTGGGTCTTGTCCATCACATCATTCTCCTAATGATGTGATCCCGTTATCAACGACATCCAATGTCCATGGTCAGGAAACCGTAACCATCTATTGATCAACGAGCTAGTCAACTAGAGGCTTACTAGGGACATGGTGTTGTTTATGTACCCACACATGTATCTGAGTTTCCTATCAATACAATTATAGCATGGATAATAAACGATTATCATGAACAAGGAAATATAATAATAATAACTAATTTATTATTGCCTCTAGGGCATATTTCCAACAAATTGGACATCCCATATATAAATCTTTACCTCCGGAC
This sequence comes from Triticum aestivum, assembly GCF_018294505.1. Taxonomy (NCBI): domain Eukaryota; kingdom Viridiplantae; phylum Streptophyta; class Magnoliopsida; order Poales; family Poaceae; genus Triticum; species Triticum aestivum. Next base: position 761,102,164 of record NC_057798.1, on the reverse strand, counting down.
CATTACAGAACTCCTCATGACGTCCGGATCTCATCTAGGACTCCGAACAACATTCGGTAACTGCACACTAATTCCCATAACAACTCTAGTGTCACCGAACCTTAAGTGTGTAGACCCTACAGGTTCGAGAATCATGCAGACATGACCGAGATAGCTCTCTGGCCAATAACCAACCGCGGGATCTGGATACCCATGTTGGCTCCCACATGTTCCACGATGATCTTATCGGATGAACCGTGATGTCGGGGATTCAATCAATCCCGTATACAATTCCCTTTGTCAATCGGTACATTACTTGCCCGAGATTCGATCGTCGGTATCCCAATACCTCGTTAAATCTCGTTACCAGCAAGTCACTTTACTCATTCCATAATGCATGATCCTGCGATAACTACTTAGTCACATTGAGCTCATTATGATGATGCATTACTGAGTGGGCCCAGAGATACCTCTCCGTCATACGGAGTGACAAATCCCAGTCTCGATTCGTGCCAACCCAACAGACACTTTCGGAGATACCTGTAGTGTACCTTTATAGCCACCCAGTTACGTTGTGACGTTTGGTACACCCAAAGCATTCCTACGGTATCCGGGAGTTGCACAATCTCATGGTCTAAGGTAATGATACTTGACATTAGAAAAGCTTTCAGCAAACGAACTACACGATCTTGTGCTATGCTTAGAATTGGGTCTTGTCCATCACATCATTCTCCTAATGATGTGATCCCGTTATCAATGACATCCAATGTCCATGGTCAGGAAACCATGACCATCTGTTGATCAACGAGCTAGTCAACTAGATGCTCACTAGGGACATGTTGTGGTCTATGTATTCACACATGTATTACGGTTTCCAGTTAATACAATTATAGCATGAACAATAAACAATTATCATGAACAAGGAAATACAACAATAACCATTTTAGGGCATATTTCCAACAGTCTCCCACTTGCACTAAAGTCAATAATCTAGTTCACATCATTATGTGATTGTAATGAATCCAACACCCATGGGGTTTGATCGTATCTTGCTTGTGAGAGAGGTTATTAGTCAACAGGTCTGAACCTTTCAGATCTGTGTGTGCCTTACAAATCTCTATGTCATCTTGTAGATGCAGCTACCACGCGCTATTTGGAGCTATTCCAAATAACTATTCTACTATATGAATCCGGTTTACTACTCATAGTCATCCAGATTAGTATCAAAGTTTGCATCGACGTAACCCTTTACGGCGAACTCTTTTACCACCTCCATAATCGAGAAAATTCCTTAGTCCACTAGTTACTAAGGATAACTTGGACCGCTGTCCCGTGATCCATTTCTGGATCACTCTTGTACCCCTTGACTGACTCATGGCAAGGCACACTTCAGCATAACATAATGTAGCGCCTACGTCTAAAGCATAGGGTACGACCTTTGTCCTTTCTCTCTCTTCTGCCGTGGTCAGGTCTTGAGTCTTACTCAATGCTCACACCTTATAACACAGCCAAGAACTCCTTCGCCAGTCTATTTTGAACTCCTTCAAAATCTTGTCACGGTGCGTATTCATTTGAAAGTACTATCAAGCGATTTTGATCTATCCTTATAGATCTTGATGCTCAATGTTCAAGTAGCTTAATCCAGGTTTTCCATTGAAAAACACTTTTCAAATAACCCTACATGCTTTCCAGAAATTCTACATCATTTCTGATCAACAATATGTCAACAACATATACTCATCAGAAATTCTATAGTGCTCCCACTCACTTGTTTGGAAATACAAGTTTCTCATAAACTTTGTATAAACCCAAAATCTTTGATCATCTCATCAAAGCGTATATTCCAACTCCGAGATGCTTACTCCAGCCCTTAGAAGGATTGCTGGAGCTTTGCATACTTGTTAGCATCTTTTAGGATTGACAAAACCTTCTGGTTGTATCACATAAAACCTTTCCTCAAGAAAATCATTGAGGAAAAAATGTTTTGACATCCTATATGCAAGATTTCATAAATAATGCAAGATTTCAACAGACTCTTAGCATCGCTACGAGTGAGAAAGTTTCATCGTAGTCAACTCCTTGAACTTGTCGGAAAACATCTTAGCGACAAGTCGAGCTTTCTTAATGGTGACACTTACCATCGTTGTCCGTCTTCCCTTTTAAAATCCATCTGTACCCAACAGCCTTACGACCATCAAGTAGTTCTTCCAAAGTCTACACTTTGTTTTATACGTGGATCCTCTCTCAGATTTTATGGCCTCGAGCCATTTGTTGGAATCCGGGCCCACCATCGCTTCTCCACATCTCGTAGGTTCATTGTTGTCTAGCAACATGACCTCCAAGACAGGATTACTGTACCACTCCGAAGCAGTACACGTCCTTGTCGACCTACAGAGTTTCGTAGTGACTTGATCCGAAGTTTCATGATCGCTATCATCATCTTCCACTTCAACTGGTGTAGGCACCACAGGAACAACTTCTTGTGCCCTGCTACAGATTGGTTGAAGTGATGGTTCAGTAACCTCATCAAGTCTCCACCATCCTCCCACTCAATTCTTTCAAGAGAAACTTTTTCCTCGAGAAAGGACCCATTTCTAGAAACAATCACTTTTGCTTCCGGATCTGAAATAGGAGGTATACCCAACTGTTTTGCGTGTCCTATGAATATGCATTCATCCGCTTTGGGTTTGAGCTTATCAGGCTAAAACTTTTCCACATAAACGTCGCAGCCCCAAACTTTTAAGAAATTACAGCTTAGGTTTCCCTAAACCATAGTTCGTATGTTGTCATCTCAACGGAATTACGTGGTGCCCTATTTGAAGTGAATACGGTTGTCTCTAATGCCTAACCCATAAATGATAGTGGTACTTTGATAAAAGACATCATGGTATGCACCATATCCAATAGGGTGCAGCTATGATGTTCGGACACACCATCACACTATGGTGTTCCAGGCGGTATTAGTTGTGAAACAATTTCCACAATGTCTTAATTGTATACCAAACTCATAACTCAGATACTCATCTCTATGATCATATCATAGACATTTTATCCTCTTGTCATGACGATCTTCAACTTCACTCTGAAATTACTTGAACCTTTCAATAATTCAGACTTGTGTTTCATCTAGTAAATATACTCAGCATCTACTCAAATCATCTGTGAAGTAAGAACATAACGATATCCACTGCGTGCCTCGGCACTCATTGGACTGCACACATCAAAATGTATTACTTCCAACAAGTTGCTTTCTTGTTCCATCTTACTGAAAACGAGGCTTTTCAGTCATCTTGCCCATGTGGTATGATTTGCATGTCTCAAGTGATTCAAAATCAAGTGATTCCAAATGATCCATCTGCATGGAGTTTCTTCATGCGTACATACCAATAGATATGGTTCGCATGTCTCAAACTTTAAAAAAAATGAGTGAGTCCAAAAGATCCATCAACATGGAGCTTTTTCATGCGTTTTATACCACTATGACTCAAATGGCAGTGCCACAAGTAGGTGGTACTACCATTACTATATTATTATCTTTTGGCATGAACATGTGTATCACTATGATCAAGATTCAATAAACCATTCATTTTAGGTGCAAGACCATTGAAGGTACTATTCAAATAAACAGATAAACCATTATTCTCCTTAAATGAACAACCGTATTGCGATAAACATAATCCAATCATGTCTATGCTCAATGCAAACACCAAATAATAATTATTTATGTTTAACACCAATCCTGATGGTAGACGGAGCGTGCGATGTTTGATAACATCAACCTTGGAAATACTTCCAACACATATCGTCACCTCGCCCTCAGCTAGTCTCCGTTTATTTTGTAGCCTTTTATTTTGAGTTACTAACACTCAGCAACTGAACCGGTATCTATTACCCTGGTGCTACTAGGAGTACTAGTAAAGTACACATTAATATAATGTATATCCAATATACTTCTGTTGACCTTACCAGCCTTCTCATCTACCGAGTATCTAGGGTAGTTCTGCTTCACTGACCGTTCCCCTCATTACAGAAGCACTTATTCTCGGGTTTGGGTTCAAACTTTGGGTTTCTTCACTAGAGCAGCAACTGGTTTGCCGTTTCATGAAGTATCCCTTCTTGCCCTTGCCCTTCTCGAAACAAGTGGTTTCACTAACCATCAACAATTGATGCTCCTTCTTGATTTCTACTTTCGCAGTGTCAAACATCACGAATAGATCAAGGATCATCATATCTATCCCTGATATGTTATAGTTCATCACGAAGCTCTAGTAGCTTGGTGGCAGTGACTTTGGAGAACCATCACTATCTCTTAAGGAATATTAACTCCCACTCGATTCAGGTGATTGTAGTACTTAGACAATCTGAGCACATGCTCAACGATTGAGCTTTTCTCCCTTAGTTTGCAGGCTTAAGAAACTCGTCAGAGGTCTCATACCTCTTGACGTGGGCACGAGCCTGAAATCCCAATTTTAGCCCTTTGAACATCTCATATGTTCCGCGACGTTTCAAAATCGTCTTCGGCACCTCAATTCTAAACCGTTTAACATTACTGAACTATCACGTAGTCATCAAAACGTGTATGTCAGATGTTCGCAACATCCACAGACGACGTTGGAGGTTTAGCACACCGAGCGGTGTATTAAGGACATAAGCCTTCTGCGTAGCAACGAGGACAATCCTCAGTTTACGGACCTAGTCCGCATAATTGCTACTATCAACTTTCAACTAAATTTTCTCTAGGAACATATCTAAAATAGTAGAACTAAAGCGCAAGTTACGACATAATTTGCAAAGACCTTTTGACTATGTTCATGATAATTAAGTTCATCTAATTTAATGAACTCCCACTCAGATGGACATCCCTCTAGTCATCTAAGTGATACATGATCCGAGTCAAGTAGGCCGTGTCCGATCATCACGTGAGACGGACTAGTCATCATCAGTGAACATCTTCATGCTGATCGTATCTACTATACGACTCATGTTCGATCTTTCGGTCTCTTGTGTTCCGAGTCCATGTCTGTACATGCTAGGCTCGTCAAGTCAACCTAAGTGTTTTGCATGTGTAAATCTGGCTTACACCCGCTGTATGCGAACGTTAGAATCTATCACATCCGATCATCACGTGGTGCTTCGAAACAAGAACTTTCGCAATGGTGCACAGTTAGCGGGAACACTTTCTTGAAATTTTAGTGAGGGATCATCTTATTTATGCTACCGTCGTTCTAAGCAAATAAGATGTAAACATGACAAACATCACATGCAAATCATAAAGTGACATGATATGGACAATATCATCTTGCGCCTTTGATTTCCATCTTTGAGGCACAGCATGATCACCTTCGTCACCGGCATGACACCATGATCTCCATCATCATGATCTCCATCATCGTGTCTTCATGAAGTTGTCTTGCCAACTATTACTTCTACTACTATGGCTAATGGTTTGCAATAAAGTAAAGTAATTACATGGTGTTTTCAATGACACGCAGGTCATACAACAAATTAAGACAACTCCTATGGCTCCTGCGGTTGTCATACTCATCGACATGCAAGTCGTGATTCCTATTACAAGAACATGATCAATCTCATACATCACATATCATTCATCACATTCTTTTGGCCATATCACATCACATAGCATACCCTGCAAAAACAAGTTAGACGTCCTCTAATTGTTGTTGCATGTTTTACATGGCTGCTATGTGTTTCTAGCAAGAACGTTTCTTACCTACGCAAGAGCCACAACGGTGATATGCCAATTGCTATTTACCCTTCATAAGGACCCTTTTCATCGAATCCGATCCGACTAAAGTGGGAGAGACTGGCACCCGCTAGCCACCTTTATGCAACAAGTGCTTGTCCGTCGGTGGAACCTGTCTCACGTAAGCGTATGTGTAAGGTCGGTCCGGGTCGCTTCATCCCACAATGTCGCCGAATCAAGATAAGACTAGTAACGGTAAGCAAATTGAACAAATCATCGCCCACAACTACTTTGTGTTCTACTCGTGCATATAATCTACGCATAGACCTAACTCATGATGCCACTGTTGCGGAACATAGAAATAATTCAAAATTTTCTACGCATCACCAAGATCAATCTATGGAGATTCTAGCAACAAGAGAGGGAGAGGATGAGCATATTCATACCTTTGAAGATCGCTAAGCGGAAGCGTCACTAGAATGCGGATAAGGGAGTCGTACTCGCGGCGAATCAAATCGCGGAAGATCCGATCTAACGCCGAATGGACGCCGCCTCCGCGTCCAACACACGTACAACCCGGGGACGTCTCATCCTTCTTGATTCAGCAAGGGGAGAGGATAAGTTGAGCGAGAGCTCCGGCAGCATGACGGCGTGGTGGTGGAGCTTGCAGTTCTCCGGCAGGGCTTCGTCAAGCACTACTGAGGAGGAGGTGGAGTTGGAGAGGGGGAGGGCTGCGTTAGGGGCAAGGGGTGAATCTCCCACATGTCTCCGGCCAATAACCAACAGCGGGATCTAGATACCCATGTTGGCTCCCACATGTTCCACGATGATCTCATCGGATGAACCACAATGTCGAGGATTCAAGCAATCCCGTATACAATTCCCTTTGTCAATCAGTACTTTAGTTGCCCGAGATTCGATCGTCGGTATCCCAATACCTCGTTCAATCTCATTACCGGCAAGTCACTTTACTCGTTCAGTAATGCATGATCCCGTGACTAACTACTTAGTCACATTGAGCTCATTATGATGATGCATTACCGAGTGGGCCCAGAGATACCTCTCCGTCATACGGAGTGACAAATCCCAGTCTTGATTCGTGCCAACCCAACAGACGCTTTTAGAGATACTTGTAGTGCACCTTTATAGCCACCCAGTTACGTTGTGACGTTTGGTACACCCAAAGCATTCCTACGGTATCCGGGAGTTGCACAATCTCATGGTCTAAGAAAATGATACTTGACATTAGAAAAGCTTTTAGCAAATGAACTACACGATCTTGTGCTATGCTTACGATTGGGTCTTGTCCATCACATCATTCTCCTAATGATGTAATCCCATTATCAATGATATCCAATGTCCATGGTCAGGAAACCATGACCATCTGTTGATCAACAAGCTAGTCAACTAGAGGCTCACTAGGGACATGTTGTGGTCTATGTATTCACACATGTATTACGGTTTCCAGTTAATACAATTATAGCATGAACAATAGACAATTATCATGAACAAGGAAATACAATAATAACCATTTTATTATTGCCTCTAGGGCATATTTCCAACAATTTCAGATACACCTCAAAGTTGCCGTTATGGTCATCCTATTATGGGTAATGTTTGACGAACCCCAAAAAACATCCATTATGAAGGTACTTGATACTATCATGGTCTAAGGAATTATGCATACATTAACATTTGTGTGATTATACTAATAACTCGTGCTGATGTGATCTCATAGTATATCAATTTACCGGGTCTGTTCAACACAACTATTGTTACACCATTTGTTCCCATTGTTGTCGGGATCCTCGTTACTTTAACTTTCCCATCATCAGGAAAATAGGGCCATCATGCAACACATGAGCTAGTCTTAGAGGTGAGACTAGGAATCTAGCTACTTGCCATTTATTATTCCACACATGCACACGAGTTTCTGTCAAATCTCGTTTATATTTCATACTCGAGAACCACTACAACTATAGCAAAAAAATGAACATTAATTACAAACGTGAAAATAATTAATAACATTTACTATTGGCTCTAGGGCATATTTCCAACAGCACCTACAAGCTCCCTTGCTATGAGACCATCGTATCTAGGTGGATAATGAAGAAGTACATGGAGGAGCATGCAGCTGCATCGGATTGGTGTGGCCTGATGAGTGGTCCAACACATCATCATGACAACCTCACCCTCCTCCGCGTCGTGTAGAAGAGGGTAAGAAATGGAGTATCACTTCTTTAGGGCTTTCTTTTATACGCATGAGGAAAAGTAGCTGAATCTGGAGATTTCAGGGCCGTGGTGGGTCAAGCCAAGAGCCAAGTTGAGGGTTGAGGGATACATGAAGAAGTAAAAGGCGGTGCATGGGGCCGCGACTGATCTACTTGAGGAGCACATCGACCCTGAGGTTGCTATGTCGGCAGGAGAAGGGCTAAAGAATGGCAGTATGGGTTGGCAATGGTTTAGTCCCTATAGATGGCATTCGAAGTCTCTCCAAGCTATGTGCTAGTTCAAGCCTAGTATAGAGCGTCGTTTGTAGCCATCAATGGCAATGCTTAACTCAATGCAGCTATGTTGTTCTTCATTGATCTTGCACATGATTAACTCAATGCTTAACTCAATGCTTAACGAATGAAGCTAGAGCGTCGTTCGTAGCCAGCAATGGCAGTGCTTAACTCAATGCAGCTATGTCGTTCTTCATTGATCTTGCACATGATTACATGCTTGCATTGCAACGGGGATGACCCTGCGAGGACATAATGTAGGCCCAAATGGATGAAGAAGCGGGAGTATTGGAGGAGCCCGAGAGATAGGCGGAGAAGGCCCAGAGAAAGACGAAGGAAGGTCGCTGAGGGAGTCCTGGATTAGGGGGTGTCCGGATTGCCGGACTATGACCTTTGGCCGGACTCCCGGACTATGAAGATACTAGATTGAAGACTTCGTCCCGTGTGCGGATGGGACTTTCCTTGGCGTGGAAGGCAAGCTTGGCAATACGGATATGTAGATCTCCTCCCATTGTAACTGACTCTGTGTAACCCTAACCCTCTCCGGTGTCTATATAAACCAGAGGGTTTTAGTCCGTAGGACGAACAACGATCATACCATAGGCTAGCTTCTAGGGTTTAGCCTCGCTGATCTCGTGGTAGATCAACTCTTGTACTACCCATACCATCAATATTAATCAAGCAGGAGTAGGGTTTTACCTCCATCGAGAGGGCCCGGACCTGGGTAAAAACATCGTGTCCCTTGTCTCCTGTTACCATCCGCCTAGACACACAGTTCGGGACCCCCTACCCGAGATCCGCCGGTTTTGACACCGACAGTCGCTCCAAATCCAGCAGCTGTAGGAGATACTGGCACTACAACATGTAGTCTACGATGGAAGGTGTACACTCCTTTTCGTGGCAAGTTCTTTACCATAGTAGCCTATGATTCCATCCATCAATCATCTTAGAACATGTAACCATACATGCTCAACAAAGGTATGTTGAGTATAGGGGCTATGCAAGGCGGAGATCTACAAGATCATTCCTCCTCTTCCTAACTTCCACTTTGTGAGTTCTCTTCCGATACTTTTCAATCACCATTTTCATCGTTACCTGATACATCTTACCGTCTCATGTTTACATCTCAATCCGAGTGCTGGATCGAACAATATTCAAGGAGGTGCATCTAGCCCTTCACAAGGAAGCTAGTGACACCTACAACTCATGCCCCTTCGATCTCCAAGCAACAATGACTCCAGGCCAGGCTAGTTCTTGATATGTTTGCTTGCATTTGATTGCAATGAAAAGTCACCTCTTTCGATGAGATAAGCAACCACCATTGATGTCATCACCGCTTTATCATAAATTATATGATTTTGTGTCCATAGACACAACTTCCACACCACTAATATATTCTCACAAATGCCATAAGCAACACATTCTAACTTAAGTGTGCACATCTTTTGATAAAGAGCTTGAAACTTACCCCTAGTAGCTCGTTTGACATTTGAACTTGCAAACTTATGCATGTGCTTCTGAACTTGTAGGTTTCATCGCGGACGCTGTCGACGATGAAGCTCATTGCATTTCTTGACGTGTCTATGCTACTTGTTGGTTTTAAACTTGTTCTTGGAGTGTCTATGTTGCTTGTATTCTTATTATGCTATGGACCTATATGAGGTTGTCATGCTATATGCATGCTTGTTGGAGAGTGTTGTATATATGTGACTTGTTGCTTCTATGGACCTATGAGGTTGTCATGCTATATGTGCTTGCTGAGTAATATGTGTTGGACTATATGATTATATATCGGTAATCCACTTCCGAGCCTAGGCTCAGCTGCACCCTGACGAGAACAATCAAAATAAATACTAGAAACATTCAATTTTGTGTGTGTGTGGTAGATAATTTGATGCATGAGGCTGGGTTCTTTTAGAGGCGAGGAGTATGTTCATTATGGTTTGTACCTCCTTGACGCTACATTATGAATTAAATGAAGCATTATATTCATCATAAACAAAAGGTAGGAGATAGGAGAATATGTATTTCAATAAAGCTCTGAAAGAATCACCATTTGCTTTCCAACCACATAAGGTTCAAATTGAACAGCCAATCTTTTCGTACACAGGTAAATACACCTCACACTCCACATTATGACCACACTTTGCTTATAATAAACCTGTAAAAGCTCGGTTGTGTTACTACTAGTAAGTATGCAACGGCGTGCGCGACACAGACTAACAGGAGATCGAATGCATCTACCAACACATAGTACAAACCACGCACGGTAGAATATATATGGTACAAACTCGGCAGTAGAAGCTGTATGTAGTAGGTTGTTTTCCATGCATGGGGAAGATAAATGGAGAAGGAGCGATGATCATGCGGTTGCCCCGGCGGTGATGGGGACGCTGTGGAGGACGACGGTCTCCACCGTGAGGCCGGGGCCGAAGCCGAAGAGGACGCCCCAGTCCATTCCCTCGCCGGTCGTGGCGTGGCCATCCTCGGCAGAGCGCTTGCGCATCTCATCCATGATGAAGAGGACACAGGCGCTGGACATGTTGCCGTACTCGGAGAGGACATGCCTGGTGGCGCGCATCCGCTCCTTGTTGAGGTTTACCTTGGCCTCGACCATGTCAAGGATCGCCGGGCCGCCTGGGTGCGCTATCCAGAAGACGGAGTTCCAGTCGTCGATGCCCAGTGGCTTGAAGGCCTCCTCTAGCGCACGCTCGATGTTCTTGGAGATGAGCCCGGGCACGTCCTTGAGCAGGTGGAAGGTGAGCCCGACCTCCCGGAGGTGGCCGTCGATGGCGCCCTCGGAGTCCGGCAGGATCGTCTGGCTCGCGGACACGAGCTGGAACAGGGGACGCTCCACGGACACGTCGGGGTCGGCGCCGACGATCACCGCGGCCGCGCCATCGCCAAAGAGCGCCTGGCCGACCAGCGAGTCGAGGTGGGACTCGTGCGGGCCGCGGAAGGTGACCGCGGTGATCTCGGAGCAGACGACGAGCACGCGCGCGCCGCGGTTGTTCTCGGCGAGGTCCTTGGCGAGGCGGAGCACGGTGCCGCCGGCGAAGCAGCCCTGCTGGTACATCATGAGGCGCTTGACGGAGGGGCGCAAGCCGAGCATCTTGGTGAGCTGGTAGTCGGCGCCGGGCATGTCGACGCCGGAGGTGGTGCAGAAGACGAGGTGGGTGATCTTGGACCGCGGCTGGCCCCACTCCTTGATGGCCTTCTGCGCGGCCGCCTTGCCGAGCTTGGGGACCTCCACGACGACGATGTCCTGGCGCGCGTCCAGGGAGGGCGCCATGTAGGCGCACATGTTGGGGTTCTCCTGAAGGATCTCCTCCGTTAGGTGCATGTATCTCTTCCTGATCTGCGACTTGTCACCTGCAAATCAAGGCCGGCAGGCAGAGTTAGCTCGCGTGTCCAACCGAGAAAAGGCAAAGTAGACGGGAGACAAGTATTCATGGGTTAATTAGGTATGCAACCGATGTCTATATTTGGGTTTTCTCCCTTTAATGTAGGAGGTTTAATTAGTATTTGAAGAAATTCATGTAGGAGATTAGCTGTGAAGTCAACTCATGGATTCGCTCATGTTTCTATACTTGCTAGTACCTTCTTTGTCGAGTGGCCCACTAGTTCTAGGTACAGTGTGCACTCAAAAGAAAAGTTCTAGGTACAGTGTCAAGTCATAGTCGCGTCCGGTAGCGACATTCTGGATTAATTGCTTGTCTTTAGAAATTGTTTACTACGTAGTAAATTATTGGCGGTTCATGCAAACATGTCTATTCTTTGTAAAACTGATATTTTTTCAAGAAATCAACGCAATACTAGTATTAGATATTTTGCAAATCATTGTCAATTCACGATCTTGTATTAGCAGAATGTAATCCTGTCACTATCGAATAATAAAACTCCCTTTACCCTGCCAAAAAAACCATTCTTGTTTTTTTCTTCTCAAAATTAGTTTTGTTATCTATAAAAAGATTTAAATGCTTCAATTGAAAAAAAATACGAAATATGGAAACATATTTTTTTTTGCGGGGAAAAAATATGGGAACATATTGTTCGACCAACCGGTAATTAAAGGTACATCTAAGGATGGTTTTTTTTACGGGATCTAAGGATGATTTAGATGTGCCATTAACGAGGAAATTAGTCCACATATAAACACGTTCTGTAATCAACTGTCCGTAGGTTTAGGAATTAATTCTTGGTCGAACCGATCCAGTGTAACACTGTTGAGTGTTGACCTTTAAACATGCATGCTACTGATATGTAGGCGAGACACTCGAGTGTACTACCCACGTGCAGGGTTATCAAAAAACAATTACGTGCAGGAGTATACATATTTACCTACCTTTGCAGCTAAAACAGAACAACAGTTAAATGGACAACAGGTTCGGCGTGTGCGGCCGTTACCCAGTTTCCATGGCCATGCTTATTGTGTCAGTTTCACGTATATATGTATATGCTACTCCGATCCATGTCTAGTACACATCTTGGCTTATTGCTAGTGATCGTTTGCCTCCTAGTACTTATTTTATAACTATCAACAAAAGTTTACGGGGATTAATATAAGGAGTAAAATATTGACATCCATGCAGACACATGTATAGTACTCCCTCTGTAAATTAATATAAGAGCATTTAGAACACTAAAGTAGTGATCTAAATGCTCTTATATTAGTTTACAGAGGGAGTAGTATATAGTAGCGCCGTTAGGGGAAACAAGCCGTGCATGCACGCCCGAACGCACAGATGGTGAACATAGACTTACACATCCTCTTGAACTTCTCCTTGAGGTCGGCCATGTGGTCGCTCTTGGTGATCTTGAAGTAGTAGTCGGGGTAGTCGGCCTGGTACACGCAGTTCGCCGGCGTCGCCGTGCCGATGGCGAGCACGGTGGCCGGCCCCTCCGCCCGCTGCGCCTTCCTCACCTCCTCCACGGTCATGGTGGCCGCCATCGATGGGATCTACGTACGTACCAGCGGCCGACGAGCTAGTAGTTGTCGCACCAGTGGCCGGCTGTGTGAAGTCTAAGTTTGCGGGGCGCAGAGGGAAGCAGCTAGCTAGCAGGTGGTAGACAAATGACAGGCGCCGCTTGTACTGGTGGCGTGGTGTGGTGTGGTGCCATGAGAGTATGGGCGACGGGATATATAGGCGGGAAGGGTGGGTAAGTAAGCGAAAGCTGGCCGTTGGGAGAAGGGGGTTAGGTCCATCGGACGGGAGGATGGATGGCCACGAATGCGGGGATAGGGAGATGAGGGCCGAGCGACACGTCTACCTACCATTGCTACCAACCAATCCGCCCCAAGTGGGGGTTAGTTGGGTTGCTTGGCCTTGGGCCTTCCCAGTTGCACGTGCTCGTCTGTGTAGGTTTGGGAATTGCCCAGCCCATTGTACAATCCACCTAATCTCTACATCTAATCACGGTTTTTAAAGAAACTAAAACTACAGAATCTATGCAAGATTGTAACAATGAAGATATAGGATTGGTACGGAGAAACACATGCAATATGGAGCCCCATCGCTATCTTCTCTCACACCACCCAAGCAGTCGGAGTTATGATGATGCCAAGCCTGGAACAAAATCCTTCTAAGCTTGCCGACGCTAGCCCTTTCGTCATGATATCTGTAAGCTGTCCCGGAGTAGGCACGTGAACGAAACTGTCCAAGAGAGAGACATTTTCGCGTACGAAATGAATGTCTAGCTCAATGTGTACGTCGATGATGAACAGGGTTAACGGAGAGGTACACGGTAGATACATTGTCGCAGAAGACAACAATTACCTTGTTGATGGAGCAATGGAGTCTGACAAGTAATTGCCGGAGTCAAGAATATTCAACCACTGTATTAGCCATAGAGTGGTACTCTGCTTGTAGCAACCCGGCCCCTGGTAAGAAAACATACTCTTCGCGCTTCTGTGCTAGTCGAGCTAGATCAATTGCCAGCACACACATTACATGATCAAATATTAAGGTAACCACATGTCATGAGTATTACATCGTAGATCAAGTCTTTATTACATTACATATCTTCTTATTAGCTCAAGGCTAGCTCACAATAAAATACAACAAAATACAATATTATCTTGTGGTGTCCATCCACTCACAGGTACAAGTGGAATATAGACATCATAAGCCTAATTCACAATCCTTGCTCATTATGCATAAGTCCTGCAACATGCTACGTTGCAACCAGAGGGTTCAATACATTGAATGTACTCGCAAGCTTCACCAATAAGTATAACAAACTAATCATGCTTTTAGGGCAAGTGTAGGTTGGTTTTCTTTGCAGAAAGCAATATAGATTTTATCCATCTTTGTAGTAGGTGGACCTACTCCAATATACTAGACATACCACATCACATAGTAGCCCAGGCCTGTTGGCTCCAACCTAGTGGAGGGGCCCCACCATCAGTTGCTTCCTACTAGAGGCCTATACCCATGTTCAACCCAACAAGTTTTACTTAAGAGAAATGGTGATGAGATCTTCCAGACAACTCCTGGCCAAGTTACTCAAAATTGTCCATAACTGAGGACGCGTCTAATCATAATCAGTTTTTACACTCTCAAGATGTTTGTGTACTTTACCCACAAGACCCAGTTTAACCTTCCTGCAACTAAACTCAAGTGTAAAATAGACAGGTAGACCAAGACTCCTTTCTGTTGGAAATATGCCCTAGAGAAAAAATTATTTGTATTATTTATTTCCACATTTGTAATTAATAGTTTATATTCTATGCTATAACTGTTGTGATTCTTGACTATGTGATTGGAGGAAAACTCATATGCACGTGTAGAAAGATAAACAGTAAAACCTGATTCCTAGGCTTGCCTCTAGGACTAGCTCATGTATTGTGTAATGGTCATGTTGTCCTGGTCATGGATATTTTCTTAAGCGTAACGAGGATACCAAACATCATCGAGAGTATGATGTTAGTAGAACGATCATATTGAATTGACCCAACTTGTTTGTTATACTTTAAGATGTTATCATCATAAGTCTATGAGTTATAACACAGAGAGTTAATGTATGCTTTAGTTACTTACACCATGAGAGTATTGTAGTCACTTCATGCAAACTTTGGGGTTTCTCAAATGTCATTGGTAACACGGTGATCATAAAGACAACTTTCAGGTACATCGAAAAGAATGCCAAGGGCCTAGATAGCTCAAGAACGGGATTTGATCCTCCGACGATGAAGAGATATTCTTAGGGCCCTCTCGGTGTGATGACATCGATCATCGTCTGGCCAGACATAGGTGACTACATCACAGGGATGCCAGAACATGTCAACGAGAAAAAAACAAACCGGCAACGAGGAGACCAGTGTAATGAGCATGAATGACTCAAGAGGATACCGATATATCTCAGCTCGGGTTTTGTAACATATCATGAAAAAAGGGAAAATATAGATAACCAAAGGTTCACTCGATGGGTATAGGGGTCAACATGATGCCCATGGTTCCGATGTTGATCATTGAATAAAAGGAAGTTTGTTTATGTCTATATTCTACCGAACCTACGGGGTCACACGCTTAAGGGAATTTTGATCTGCTGAGTATTAGTGGTGTGAGAAATATGAGAAAATATTCTCAGAATAGTTACGGGGATAAAAGAAATAGTTTCGAGAGAAACTGGAAGCGTTTCGCAGTTACCGGAGGTGTTTTGGTGAATACCGAATAATAACAGGTAATGATGTATAGGCAGAAAAAATGTTTTCGGGGACCTAATGTAAATAATAGAGGGCTATAATATTGATTGAGAGGCTCCTAGTATTTATTTAGGGGCTATGGGATGAATTAATGACATGAATAGGTATATATATATATATATATATATATATATATATATATATATATATATATATATATATATAGTTCAATTTTTGTCAAAGCTATGCTTATTGTTGTCATATATAGTTCAATTGTCAAATGCATGCTAAATGACATGAATAGGTACTAAACTTCATATATATAATTCAATTTTCATATGTGTTTTATAGTTGGCGCTAAGACTTGACATTATTTTGTAGTTGGCGCTGACTTGTCATGGCCAATGTTGGAGGCAACCAAGAGGAGGTATATGTTGTGGACATGCTTAAACGCGAGCTCTTGGAGTCCCATCAATATACCATCAAGGCCCTGGAGGACACGAATGCCTCGCTGAAGGGGAAAAGGGGTCAACTGCTGAACGAGAGGTATAATGTCCTGAGGAAGACTCTAGCATGTGGGACAAGAGAGATCGACTGATCGAGTAGAGGGATAAGCTGAAGAATGAGAGAAAACTCCTCAGGGCCGAGAAGAATGAGCTCAAGATGGAGGTAGCTCATTTCCAAAAAGATAGAGAGAATGGTAGGCACAAGATTTGTCAATTGAAGTTAATCTTAGATCAAGAAATATGGTCGGCCAACTACCAGGCTCACTATGGAAGGGTGATGTAGTTTGTGAAGTTGAATAACTGTAAAGTTCTGTTACTACTTAACTAGTAACTTTTGTGAAGTTGAACTAGCTCGTACATGAGTACCTATGTAGTTTTATGGAATTGAACTAGTTAAGTTGAGAAGTACCTATATGTAGTTTTGTGGAGTTGAACTATTTGATGCAGCATTACATCTTAAATTAGTTGATTGGTTAAATGCATTTTTTATTAGTGAAAAATCAATTTTATGGCATTGGACACATGACACACCATAAGTATGTGAAATACTTCTTACATGGGCTCCAACGCCACCACTATTTTTTAACAATGGCGTCATATTGCCGGCGTCGGGTGTCCACGCTAGCAAGACTGTTTTTTCCATGCCATAGCTAGGCTTTTCTGCACTAATGCGGGCATCTACGGCCACCCGGCACTGAATTTTTTTACAAACCTTGGACTTTTTTTGGCACGACTTGCCAAAATGTAGTTGTGGCGGGTGCGTTGCACCACCCTCCACTTGTTTATGACAACCAGTGGCGTCCCTACTCTTTCTATCCTAGCGGGCTAATTTGGAAGAGGCTACCTGTGATGGGTATTGGATGGCGCCCGCCACTAGATTGTCCCTAGCTATGGCGGGTACGTCTAGTTACCCGCCAGTACTATTTTGGAAAAGTAGAAGTGGCGGGTACCCGACCCTGCCTGCCACTAATTTGAGTTCACCTATAGGGCTTTTCCTAGTAGTGTTCAAATAGTTTTCAGTGAAGTACTTAATCAGTATAGCCTTGGTATTAGGCATTCTAATCTATGGAGATAGTAGTGCCTAATCGGGCTTAGCCACAATACATATTGATAAGATACTAAAGTAGTTTAGTATGAAAACATCAAGACTAATTTTTTGCCAAAGTCACATGGAAGGAGTTTTATGTAAGAATCGATATCCTCATATACTGATGCGCGAAATGCATAATTGAGATTTTGCTCATACTTGTGTTAATCATATATTCCATGGCATGTCAAGAACCAGATATGTCGAGTTCTCCAAGTAAGTTGTGAGTAAGTTACCAGATTGATCAAATTGTTGCTCATATAACAACATTAGAAATGTCCTTAAGGACTAATATAAGAAAGATGACATGTTTATCGCATACAGAGAAAATGAAAGATTGTTATAAGGAGTTACATCAATGCAATCTCACCGTAAGTAGTTACATTGATAAAAATCTTCATCCGTGCTCCACGCGATTTTCGATTTCAATAAAGTGATCTATGTTATACAATAATTTGTGGCATAGTAAACTGGCCCAAGAAAGTTACTATGGTGAATTCTATAATGATAGGCTGAGTATGTTGTTTCTTTAGAAGGAACATCGGAGGGTGATGAATCAATAGTTCGTTTATGAACTTGGTATCATTCCATAACTGAGTCTAAGGAAGCAAAGGTCTTGCCAGTGATTCAATATATACAAGTCCAATTTCATACAAATTATGAATTCTTGTAAAACAAGACACACTCGGATCTGAACTTGTCAGATTCAATAGGACGAAGGCTATACCACAAGCAAAACATGGACAAACACCTGATTGCCATTAGTGTGAAAAGAAAAATGTGCTAACTAGATTATTGACTCCAGTGCAAGTGGGAGTCTGTTGGAAGTATACCTTGAGGCAATAATATTGTATTATTTATTTCCACCTTTATGATTAAGAGTTTATATTCTATGCTATAATTGTTATGATTCTGAAATATGTGATTCTATTGAAAACTAATTAGCACATGTGGAATGATAAACGATAAAACATGATTCCTAGTCTCACCTCTAGGACTAGAAGGTGCTTATGCGGACCACCCAGGCGCGTGCCACTCAATCTCTAACGTCCGAAGAGCTTTCGGTGAATCGTACGACGCCGAGTGCCCATACTTATTCACGTGTGGTGGTTAGTGCGAAAAGGTCGGAGGCCTACTCAGATCACATATCCAAACCCATTAGTGTCTTGGGATGATCAATGATCCACAATTTGTGGTCTCGTCACCCCATCGCATGGCCTTACAGCAAGGGCGAAGAATGACTGGCCGTGCCACGTAATTATCTCGCGGGTACCCTCCAGATCAACCCGACTCACAAGAGACTGTCGGGAACTCAGGTCCAGCTCTACCGGGGTGGTACCGCCTGTCCCTCCTATTGGAGAACGCAGTAATTTTAAAATTTTCCTACGATCACGTAAGATCTATCTAGACGATGAAGGAAATATGCCCTAGAGGCAATAATAAAGTTATTTTTTATTTCCTTAATTCATGATAAATTCTTATTATTCATGCTAGAATTGTATTAACCGGAAACTTAGTACATGTGTGAATACATAGACAAACAAAGTGTCACTAGTATGCCTCTACTTGACTAGCTCGTTGAATCAAAGATGGTTAAGTTTCCTAGCCATAGACATGAGTTGTCATTTGATTAACGGGTTCACATCATTGGAGAATGATGTGATTGACTTGACCCATTCTGTTAGCTTAGCACTTGATCGTTTAGTATGTTGCTATTGCTTTCTTCATGACTTATACATGTTCCTATGACTATGAGATTATGCAACTCCCAAATACCGGAGGAACACTTTGTGTGCTACCAAATGTCACAACGTAACTGGGTGATTATAAAGGTGCTCTACAGGTGTCTCCGATGGTGTTTGTTGAGTTGGCATAGATCGAGATTAGGATTTTTCACTTCGATTGTCGGAGAGGTATCTCTGGGCCCTCTCGGTAATGCACATCACTATAAGCCTTGCAAGCAATGTGACTAATGAGTTAGTTGCGGGATGATGCATTACGAAACGAGTAAAGAGACTTGCCGGTAACGATATTGAACAAGGTATTGAGATACCGACGATCGAATCTCGGGCAAGTAACATATCGATGACAAAGGGAACAACGTATATTGTTATGCAGTTTGACCGAGAAAGATCTTCGTAGAATATGTAGGAGTCAATATGAGCATCCAGGTTCCGCTATTGGTTATTGACTGGAGATGTGTCTCGGTCATGTCTACACAGTTCTCGAACCCGTAGGGTTCGCACGCTTAACATTTGGTGACGATTTATATTATGAGTTATGTGATTTGATGATCGAAGTTTGTTTGGAGTCCCGGATGAGATCGGGGACATGAAGAGGAGTCTCAAAATGTTGTAGACGTAAAGATCGATATATTGCAAGGCCATATTCGGACATCGGAAAGGTTCTGAGTGGTTCGGGTATTTATCGGAGTACCGGAGAGTTACGGGAATTCGCCGGGGAGTATATGGGCCTTATTGGGCTTTAAGGGAGAGAGAGAGAGAGGCAGGCCGCGCCCCCCAAGGCCTAGTCCGAATTGGACTAGGGGGAGGGGAGGCGCCCCCTCCTTCCTTCTCTTCTCTTTTCCCTTTCCTTGTCTCCTACTCCTACTACTTGGAAGGGGGGAATCCTACTCCCGGTGGGAGTAGGACTCCTCCAGGGCGCACCATAGGAGGGCCGGCCCTCCCCCTCCTCCACTCCTTTATATACGGGGGAGGGGGCACCCCATGGACACACAAGTTGATCATTGATCTTTAGCCGTGTGCGGTGCCCCCCTCCACCATAGTCCACCTCGGTCATATCGTAGCGGTGCTTAGGCGAAGCCCTGCGTCGGTAGCTTCATCAACACCGACATCACGCCATCGTGCTGACGGAACTCTCCCTCGAAGCTCTACTGGACCGTGAGTTCATGGAACGTCACCAGCTGAATGTGTGCGGATCACGGAGGTGTCGTACGTTCGGTACTTGGATCGGTCGATCGTGAAGACATATGACTACATCAACCGCGTTGTCATAATGCTTCCGCTTACGGTCTACGAGGGTACATGGACGACACTCTCCTCTCTCGTTGCTATGCATCACCATGATCTTGCATGTGCGTAGGATTTTTTTTTGAAATTACTACGTTCCCCAACAGTGGCATCCGAGCTAGGTTTATGCCTAGATGTTATATGCACGAGTAGAACACAAGTGAGTTGTGGACGATACAAGTCATACTGCTTACCAGCATGTCATACTTTGGTTCGGCGGTATTGTTGGATGAAGCGGCCCGGACCGACATTACGCGTACACTTACACGAGACTGGTTCTACCGACGTGCTTTGCACATAGGTGGCCGGCGGGGTGTCAGTTTCTCCAACTTTAGTTGAACCGAGTGTGGCTACTCCCGGTCCTTGAGAAGGTTAAAACAAGACTAACTTGACGTAATATCGTTGTGGTTTTGATGCGTAGGTAAGAATGGTTCTTGCTCAGCCCGTAGCAGCCACGTAAAACATGCAACAACAAAGTAGAGGACGTCTAACTTGTTTTTGCAGGGCATGTTGTGATGTGACATGGTCAAGACATGATGCTAAATTTTATTGTATGAGATGATCATGTTTTGTAAAAGAGTTATCGGCAACTAGCAGGAGCCATATGGTTGTCGCTTTATTATATGCAATGCAATCGCCCTGCAATTGCTTTACTTTATCACTAAGCGGTAGCGATAGTCGTAAAAGCAATAGTTTGCGAGACGACAACGATGCTACAATGAAGATCAAGATGTCGTGCCAGTGATGATGGTGATCATGACGGTGCTTTGAAGATGGAGATCAAAGGCACAAGATGATGATGGCCATATCATATCACTTGTATTGATTGCATGTGATGTTTATCTTTTATGCATCTTATTTTGGTTTGATTGACGGTAGCATTATAAGATGATCTCTAACTAAATTTCAAGGTATAAGTGTTCTCGCTGAGTATGCACCATTGCCAAAGTTCGTCGTGCCGAGACACCACGTGATGATCAGGTGTGATAAGTTCAACGTTCACATACAACGGTTGTAAGCCAGTTTTGCACTTGCAGAAATACTTGGGTTGAACTTGACGAGCCTAGCATATGCAGATATGGCCTCAGAACACTGAGACCGAAAGGTCGAGCGTGAATCATATAGTAGATATGATCAACATAGTGATGTTCACCAGTGAAAACTACTCCATCTGACGTGATGATCGGACGTGGTTTAGTTGATTTGGATCATGTGATCACTTAGATGATTAGAAGGATGTCTATCTAAGTGGGAGTTCTTAAGTAATATGATTAATTGAACTTTAATTTATCATGAACTTAGTCCTGATAGTATTTTTCAAATAATGTTGTAGATCAATAGCTCGCGTTGTTGCTTCCCTATGTTTTTATATGTGCTCCTAGAGAAAACTAAGTTGAAAGATGATAGTAGCAATGATGCGGACTGGGTCCGTGATATGAGGTTTATCCTCATTGCTGCACAGAAGAATTATGTCCTTGATGCACCGCTAGGTGACAAACCTATTGTAGGAGAAGATGCAGACGTTATGAACGTTTGGCTAGCTCAATATGATGACTACTTGATAGTTTAGTGCACCATGCTTAACGGCTTAGAATCGGGACTTCAAAGACGTTTTGAACGTCATGGACCATATGAGATGTTCCAGGAGTTGAAGTTAATATTTTAAACAAATACCTGAGTTGAGAGATATGAAGTCTACAACAAGTTCTATAGATAAAAGATGGAGGAGAATAGCTCAACTAGTGAGCATGTGCTCAGATTGTCTGGGTATTACAATCGCTTGAATCAAGTGGGAGTTAATCTTCCAGATAAGATAGTGATTGACAGAGTTCTCTAGTCACCATCATCAAGTTACCGGAACTTCGTGATGAACTATAGTATGCTAGGGATGACGAAAACATTTCTCGAGCTCTTCGTGATGCTGAAATCAACGAAGATAGAAATCAAGAAAGTGCATCAAGTGTTGATGATTGACAAGACCACTAGTTTCAAGAAAAGGGCAAAGGGAAAGAAAGGGAACTTCATGTAGAATGGCAAGCAAGTTGTCACTTCCGTGAAGAAGCCCAAAGCTAGACTAAAAGCCTGAAACTGAGTGCTTCTACTACAAAGGAAATGGTCACTAGAAGCGGAAATGCCCTGAATATTTGGTGGATAAGAAGGATGGCAAAGTGAACAAGGGTATATTTGATATACAGGCTATTGATGTGTACCTTATCTAGTGTTTATAGTAGCCCCTGGGTATTTGATACTTGTTCAATTACTAAAAAGTAGTAACTCGAAACAGGAGTTACAGAATAAACAGAGACTAGTTGAGGGTCAAGTGACGATGTGTGTTGGAAGTGGTTCCAAGATTGATATGATCATCATCGCACACTCCCTATACTTTCGTGATTAGTGTTAAACCTAACTAAATGTTATTTGGCGTTTGTGTTGAGCATGCATATGATTTTATCATGTTTATTGCAATATGGTTATTCATTTAAAGTCAGAGAATAATTGTTGTTCTGTTTACATGAATAAAACCTTCGATAGTCATACACCCAATGAAAATAGTTTGTTGGATCTCGATCGTAGTGATACACATATTCATAATATTGATGCCAAAGATGCAAAGTTGATAATGATAGTGCAACTTATTTGTGGCACTGCCGCTTGGGTCATATCGGTGTAAAACGCATGAAGAAACTCCATAAAGATGGATTTTTGGAATCACTTGGTTATGAATCATTTGATGCTTGCGAACTATGCCTTTTGGGCAAGATGACTAAAACTCTGTTCTCCGGAACAATGGAACGTGCTGCTGACTTGTTGGAAATAATACATACCAATGTATGCGGTGCAATGAGTGTTGATGCTCGTGGCGGGTATCGTTATTTTCTGACCTCCACAAATGATTTGAGCATATATGAGTATATCTACTTAATGAAGCACAAGTCTGAAACATTTGAAAAGTTCAAAGAATTTCAGAGTGAAGTGGAGAATCATTGTAACAAGAAAATAAAGTTTCTACAATCTGATTGTAGAGGAGAATATTTGAGTTACAAGTTTGGCCTTCATTTAAAACAATGTGGAATAATTTCACAACTCGCGCCACATGGAACACTACAGCGTAATGGTGTGTCCGAACATCGTAACCGCACTTTATTATATATGGTGCGATCTATGATGTATCTTACCGATTTACCACTATCGTTTTGGGCTTATGCATTAGAGACAATTGCATTCACGTTAAATATGGCACCATCAAAATCCGTTGAGACGCCGCCTTATGAACTGTGGTTTGGCAAGAAACCAAAGTTGTCATTTCTTAAAGTTTGGGGCTGCGATGCTTATGTGAAAAAGTTTCAACCTGATAAGCTCGAACCCAAATCGGAGAAATGCATCTTCATAGGATACCCAAAAGGAAACTATTGGGTACACCTTCTATCACAGATTCGAAGGCAAGATATTCGTTGCTAAGAATGGATCCTTTCTAGAGAAGGAGTTTCTCTTGAAAGAAGTGAGTTGGAGGAAAGTAGAACTTGATGAGGTAACTGTACCTGCTCCCTTATTAGAAAGTAGTTCATCACAGAAACCGGTTCCTGTGACACCTACACCAATTAGTGAGGAAGCTAATGATATTGATCATGAAACTTCAGATCAAGTTACTACCAAACTTCATAGGTCAACCAGAGTAAGATCCACACCAGAGTGGTACGGTAATCCTATTCTGGAGGTCATGTTACTTGACCATGGCGAACCTACGAACTATGAGGAAGCGATGATGAGCCCAGATTCTGCAAAATGGCTTGAGGCCATGAAATCTGAGATGGGATCCATGTATGAGAACAAAGTGTGGACTTTGGTTGACTTTCCCGATGATCGGCAAGCCATCGAGAACAAATGGATCTTCAAGAAGAAGACTGACGCTGACGGTAATGTTACTGTCTACAAAGCTCTACTTTTTGTGAAAGGTTTTTGACAAGTTCAAGGGGTTGACTACGATGAGACTTTCTCACCCGTAGTGATGCTTAAGTCTGTCCGGATCATATTAGCAATTGCCGCATTTTATGATTATCAAATTTGGCAAATGGATGTCAAAACTACATTCCTGAATGGATTTATGGAAGAAGAGTTGTATATGATGCAACTAGAAGGTTTTGTCGATCAGAAAGTTGCTAACAATGTGTGAAAGCTCCAGCAATCCATTTATGGACTGGTGCAAGCCTCTCGGAGTTGGAATAAACGTTTTGATAGTGTGATCAAAGCATATGGTTTTATACAGACTTTTGGAGAAGCCTGTATTTACAAGAATGTGAGTGGGGGCTCTGTAGCATTTCTAATATTATATGTGGATGACATATTGTTGATTCGAAATGATATAGAATTTCTGGATAGCATAAAAGGATACTTGAATAAGAGTTTTTCAAAGAAAGACCTCGGTGAAACTGCTTACACATTGATCATCAAGATCTATAGAGATAGATCAAGATGCTTGATAAGATTTTTCAATGAGTACATACCTTGATAAGATTTTGAAGTAGTTCAAAATGGAACAGTCAAAGAAGGAGTTCTCGCCTGTGTTGCAAGGTGTGAAGTTGAGTAAGACTCAAAACCCTACCATGGCAGAAAATAGAAAGAGAATGAAAAGTCATTCCCTATGCCTCAGTCATAGGTTCTATAAAGTATGCTATGCTGTGTACCAGACCTATTGTATACCTTGCTCTGAGTTTGGCAAGGGAGTACAATTTTGATCTAGGAGTAGATCACTGGACAACACTCAAGAATATTCTTAGTAAGGACTAAGGAAATGTTTCTCGATTATGGAGGTGATAAAAGAGTTCGTCTTAAAGAGTTACATCGGTGCAAGCTTTTATACCGATCCAGATGACTCTAAGTCTCGAGCTGGATACATATTAAAAGTGGGAGCAATTAGCTAGAGTAGCTCCGTGCAGAGCATTGTAGACATAGAATATTTGCAAAATACATACGGCTCTGAATGTGACAGACCGATTCACTAAACTTCTCTCACGAGCAAAACATGATCATACCTTAGTACTCTTTGGGTGTTAATCACATAGCAATGTGAACTAGATTATTGACTCTTGTAAACCCTTCAGGTGTTGGTCACATGACGATATGAACTATGGGTGTTAAATCACATGGTGATGTGTTGGGGATATAACTATTGGTATGACCCGCCCAGGAGGGGCCGGGTTATACTTACAAACATTCTTGAAGCCCAAGACCAAGGATAGAGATGGCGGTTCAGTTAAGGGCCCAAAGCCCAGAGGCGACTTAAGGCCCGTAGTGATAAACTGCCATATGTGCGTGACTTGTATTGTAAGGCAAGAATAGTTAAGAGACCGAGCCAGACACTATTTATGAGCAGGTCGAGACTCTCTAAGCCGCTGGGCATCGACCTCTGAATATAAAGGGACGACCCAGCGGCAGTTCAGGGCAATTAACATCAACTCGAGAGCTAGGTCAAGCGATTCGCTCCCTGGTTATCGAGACATAAGTAATCCCACCCAAAACTGGATCGTAGGCTTTTACCTTCACCGTAAGGGGCCGAACCAGTATAAACCTTGTGTCCTTTGTCTCGATTAACCCCTTTAAGCTTCCTAGTTGCGATGGCTCCACGACTAAGTCCTTTCACTAGGACATCTGATGTGATAATTCCACGACAGTTGGCGCCCCCTGTGTGGCCAGTGCACGGTGGATTTGAGTTCTTGAAGGGCAGCTTCGAAGGGCTCAAGGGATACGCTGTGGGCCGGATGACCAAGAGTCATCGCGGCAAGCTCTACATCGACGACGCAGGCTGGGGCCCCGACACCGGCTCAATTGAGTACGGGTACCGGGTCCCCTTCAGCGGAATTCACGTCTTCATTGGCAAGATCGGCGAGCCGGGCCCTGAGCCGGACATCTGCACCGACCTCGTCGGGACGGCTCAGCGTGCGAGACTCGCCCGGGCTCTGCCTGCTGTGAAGCGTGCCTTCGTGGGATGCATCCACAGAGGGCTCTCTGAAGGATCCACATCTGGCGGTGAGACAACCATCTATTCTCATGGTGAGTCGTCCACAGGTGAGACATATTCGTTGTATCAACTGCAAGACGGCAGGCTTGGGGGATGTTCCGATGGCAGCAGTATTCCAGATTTCCTTGAGCCACCGAGCAGGGTCGGAATCTTCATGGCCGGCACACAACCCATCCAAGACTCCACAACTGCGGCAGCCATAACCTCCGGGTCAGCAGTAGCCGGGGCAGGATGCCCTGCGCGCTCGCCGGCTCAGGTGTTGATGGATCTCATAGATAAGATAACCGCTCTGTTAACCACCGTGGTTAACCCGGCGGATCAAGCTCAACATGATGTGGAAGTGGCGCAGTTAAAGTTGGATATAGTGCAGGCTAAGGAAGACCTGGCGGCAGAAGATGTCAGGATAACCGCAGAGCGGGCGGCTCTGGATGCTAAGGCTCAGCAGATTTAGGCGCAGACTTTCCGGCTCACGCAAGATCAGAACGTGTCTAATGAGGTCATGAGGAGAAGATACCAGAAGACTTAGTCTCGTCTCCTTTCGGTTTATGATCCTCGAAACCTCTTCCACACACCTGGTGTTGGGTTTCGTAGTAATTTCAAAAATTTCCTACGCACACGCAAGATCATGGTGATGTATAGCAACGAGAGGGGAGAGTGTTGTCTACATACCCTTGTAGACCGTAAGCGGAAGCGTTAGCACAACGCGGTTGATGTAGTCGTACGTCTTCACGACCCGACCGATCAAGCACCGAAACTACGGCACCTCCGAGTTCTAGCACACGTTCAGCTCGATGACGTCCCTCGAACTCCGATCCAGCCGAGTGTCGAGGGAGAGTTCCGTCAGCACGACGGCGTGGTGACGATCTTGATGTTCTACCGTCGCAGGGCTTCGCCTAAGCACCGCTACGATATTATCGAGGTGGACTATGGTGGAGGGGGGCACCGCACACGGCTAAGAGATCCAAGGGATCAATTGTTGTGTCTTTGGTGCTAGCCCTGCCCCTCTATTTATATGTTGAGCCCCGGGGTCGAAACTTGGAGCAAAAGCCTCCTCAAAGTCGGTTTTTCCCGAAAGGCAAGAGTCCCACTCGGACTCCAGGACCAAACGCCACAATCCTTGGCGTCTGGCCCAAACGCCATGGGCCTCGGCGTCTGGCCCAGGGCCAAACGCCAGGGTCTCCGGCGTTTGGCCCCCTGAACTCCGCAAAACTCCTTTTGCACCGATCTAAAGCCTCATGGGCTTGACCCCTTGGCCTAACCATATCATCCAATATATGAATCTTTACGTCTCGACCATTTCGAGACTCCTCGTCATGTCCCCAATCTCATCCGGGACTCCGAACTCCTTCGGTACATCAAAACATGTAAACTCATAATATAACTGTCATCGTAACCTTAAGCGTGCGGACCCTACGGGTTCGAGAACAATGTAGACATGACCGAGACACGTCTCCGGTCAATAACCAATAGCGGGACCTGGATGCCCATATTGGCTCCTACATATTCTACGAAGATCTTTATCGGTCAGACCGCATAACAACATACGTTGTTCCCTTTGTCATCGGTATGTTACTTGCCCGAGATTCGATCGTCGGTATCCAATACCTAGTTCAATCTCGTTACCGGCAAGTCTCTTTACTCGTTCCATAATACATCATCTCACAACTAACATATTAGTTGTAATGCTTGCAAGGCTTATGTGATGTGTATTACCGAGAGGGCCCAGAGATACCTCTCCGACAATCGGAGTGACAAATCCTAATCTCGAAATACGCCAACCCAACATCGACCATTGGAGACACCTGTAGTACTCCTTTATAATCACCCAGTTACGTTGTGACGTTTGGTAGTACCCAAAGTGTTCCTCCGGTAAACGGGAGTTGCATAATCTCATAGTCATAGGAACATGTATAAGTCATGAAGAAAGCAATAGCAACATACTAAACGATCGGGTGCTAAGCTAATGGAATGGGTCATGTCAATCAGATCATTCTACTAATGATGTGACCTCGTTAATCAAATAACAACTCATTGTTCATGGTTAGGAAACATAACCATCTTTGATTAACGAGCTAGTCAAGTAGAGGCATACTAGTGACACTTTGTTTGTCTATGTATTCACACATGTATTATGTTTCCGGTAAATACAATTCTAGCATGAATAATAAACATTTATCATGATTATAAGGAAATAAATAATAACTTTATTATTGCCTCTAGGGCATATTTCCTTCAGTCTCCCACTTGCACTAGAGTCAATAATCTAGATTACACTGTAATGATTCTAACACCCATGGAGCCTTGGTGCTGATCATGTTTTGCTCGTGGAAGAGGCTTAGTCAACGGGTCTGCAACATTCAGATCCGTATGTATCTTGCAAATCTCTATGTCTCCCACCTGGACTAGATCCCGGATGGAGTTGAAGCGTCTCTTGATGTGTTTGGTCCTTTTGTGAAATCTGGATTCCTTTGCCAAGGCAATTGCACCAGTATTGTCACAAAAGATTTTCATTGGACCCGATGCACTAGGTATGACACCTAGATCGGATATGAACTCCTTCATCCAGACTCCTTCATTTGCTGCTTCCGAAGCAGCTATGTATTCCGCTTCACATGTAGATCCCGCTACGACGCTTTGTTTAGAACTGCACCAACTGACAGCTCCACCGTTTAATGTAAACACGTATCCGGTTTGCGATTTAGAATCGTCCGGATCAGTGTCAAAGCTTGCATCAACGTAACCTTTTACGATGAGCTCTTTGTCACCTCCATATATGAGAAACATATCCTTAGTCCTTTTCAGGTATTTCAGGATGTTCTTGACCGCTGTCCAGTGATCCACTCCTGGATTACTTTGGTACCTCCCTGCTAAACTTATAGCAAGGCATACATCAGGTCTGGTACACAGCATTGCATACATGATAGATCCTATGGCTGATGCATAGGGAACATCTTTCATATTCTCTCTATCTTCTGCAGTGGTCGGGCATTGAGTCTTACTCAATTTCACACCTTGTAACACAGGCAAGAACCCTTTCTTCGCTTGATCCATTTTGAACTTCTTCAAAATTTTGTCAAGGTATGTGCTTTGTGAAAGTCCAATTAAGCGTTTTGATCTATCTCTATAGATCTTAATGCCTAATATGTAAGCAGCTTCACCGAGGTCTTTCATTGAAAAACTTTTATTCAAGTATCCCTTTATGCTATCCAGAAATTCTATATCATTTCCAATCAGTAATATGTCATCCACATATAATATCAGAAATGCTACAGAGCTCCCACTCACTTTCTTGTAAATACAGGCTTCTCCGAAAGTCTGTATAAAACCAAATGCTTTGATCACACTATCAAAACGTTTATTCCAACTCCGAGAGGCTTGCACCAGTCCATAAATGGATCGCTGGAGCTTGCACACTTTGTTAGCTCCCTTTGGATCGACAAAACCTTCCGGTTGCATCATATACAACTCTTCTTCCAGAAATCCATTCAGGAATGCAGTTTTGACATCCATCTGCCAAATTTCATAATCATAAAATGCGGCAATCGCTAACATGATTCGGACGGACTTAAGCATCGCTACGGGTGAGAAGGTCTCATCGTAGTCAATCCCTTGAACTTGCCGAAAACCTTTTGCGACAAGTCGAGCTTTGTAGACAGTAACATTACCATCAGCGTCAGTCTTCTTCTTAAAGATCCATTTATTCTCAATTGCTTGCCGATCATCGGGCAAGTCAACCAAAGTCCATACTTTGTTCTCATACATGGATCCCATCTCAGATTTCATGGCTTCAAGCCACTTTGCGGAATCTGGGCTCACCATCGCTTCTTCATAGTTCGTAGGTTCATCATGATCTAGTAGCATGACTTCCAGAACAGGATTACCGTACCACTCTGGCGCGGATCTTACTCTGGTTGATCTACGAGGTTCAGTAGTATCTTGATCTGAAGTTTCATGATCATTATCATTGGCTTCCTCACTAACTGGTGTAGGTGTCACTGAAACAGTTTTCTGTGATGAACTACTTTCCAGTAAGGGAGCAGGTACAGTTACCTCGTCAAGTTCTACTTTCCTCCCACTCACTTCTTTCGAGAGAAACTCCTTCTCTAGAAATGATCCATTCTTAGAAACGAATGTCTTGCCTTCGGATCTGTGATAGAAGGTGTACCCAACAGTTTCCTTTGGGTATCCTATGAAGACACATTTCTCCGATTTGGGTTCGAGCTTATCAGGTTGAAGTTTTTTTTTCACATAAGCATCGCAGCCCCAAACTTTAAGAAACGACAACTTTGGTTTCTTGCCAAACCACAGTTCATAAGGAGTCGTCTCAACGGATTTTGATGGTGCCCTATTTAACGTGAATGCGGCCGTCTCTAAAGCACAACCCCAAAATGATAGCGGTAAATCTGTAAGAGACATCATAGATCGCACCATATCTAGTAAAGTACGATTACGACGTTCGGACACACCATTGCGCTGTGGTGTTCCGGGTGGCGTGAGTTGTGAAACTATTCCACAGTTTTTCAAATGTACACCAAACTCGTAACTCAAATATTCTCCTCCACGATCAGATCGTAGAAACTTTATTTTCTTGTTACGATGATTTTCAACTTCACTCTGAAATTCTTTGAACTTTTCAAATGTTTCAGACTTATGCTTCATTAAGTAGATATATCCATATCTGCTCAAATCATCTGTGAAGGTGAGAAAATAACGATATCCGCCTCGAGCCTCAATATTCATTGGACCACATACATCGGTATGTATGATTTCCAACAAATCTGTTGCTCTCTCCATAGTACCGGAGAACGGTGTTTTAGTCATCTTGCCCATGAGGCACGGTTCGCAAGTACCAAGTGATTCATAATCAAGTGGTTCCAAAAGTCCATCAGCATGGAGTTTCTTCATGCGCTTTATACCGATATGACCTAAACGACAGTGCCACAAATAAGTTGCACTTTCATTATCAACTCTGCATCTTTTGGCTTCAACATTATGAATATGTGTATTACTACTATCGAGATTCAATAAGAATAGACCACTCTTCAAGGGTGCATGACCATAAAAGATATTACTCATATAAATAGAACAACCATTATTCTCTGATTTAAATGAATAACCGTCTCGCATTAAACAAGATCCAGACATAATGTTCATGCTCAACGCTGGCACCAAATAACAATTACTTAGGTCTAATATTAATCCCGAAGGTAGATGTAGAGGTAGCGTGCCGACTGCGATCACATCGACTTTGGAACCGTTTCCCACGCGCATCGTCACCTCGTCCTTAGCCAATCTTCGCTTAATCTGTAGCCCCTGTTTCGAGTTGCAAATATTAGCAACAGAACCAGTATCAAATACCCAGGTGCTACTGCGAGCATTGGTAAGGTACACATCAATAACATGTATATCACATATACTTTTGTTCACCTTGCCATCCTTCTTATCCGCCAAATACTTGGGGCAGTTCCGCTTCCAGTGACCAGTCTGCTTGCAGTAGAAGCACTCAGTTTCAGGCTTAGGTCCAGACTTGGGTTTCTTCTCTTGAGCAGCAACTGGCTTGCTGTTCTTCTTGAAGTTCCCTTTCTTCTTTCCTTTGCCCTTTTTCTTGAAACTAGTGGTTTTGTTAACCATCAACGCTTGATGCTCCTTTTTGATTTCTACCTCCGCAGCTTTCAGCATTGCAAAGAGCTCGGGAATAGTCTTGTTCATCCCTTGCATATTATAGTTCATCACGAAGCTCTTGTAGCTTGGTGGCAGTGATTGGAGAATTCTGTCAATGACGCAATCATCCGGAAGATTAACTCCCAATTGAATCAAGTGATTATTATACCCAGACATTTTGAGTATATGCTCACTGACAGAACTGTTCTCCTCCATCTTGCAGCTATAGAACTTATTGGAGACTTCATATCTCTCAATTCGGGCATTTGCTTGAAATATTAACTTCAACTCCTGGAACATCTCATATGCTCCATGACGTTCAAAACGTCGTTGAAGTCCCGATTCTAAGCCGTAAAGCATGGCACACTGAACTATCGAGTAGTCATCAGCTTTGCTCTGCCAGACGTTCATAACATCTGGTGTTGCTCCAGCAGCAGGCCTGGCACCCAGCGGTGCTTCCAGGACGTAATTCTTCTGTGCAGCAATGAGGATAATCCTCAAGTTACGGACCCAGTCCGTGTAATTGCTACCATCATCTTTCAACTTTGCTTTCTCAAGGAACGCATTAAAATTCAACGGAACAACAGCACGAGCCATCTATCTACAATCAACATAAACAAGCAAGATACTTTCAGGGACTAAGTTCATGATAAATTTTAAGTTCAATTAATCATATTACTAAAGAACTCCCACTTAGATAGACATCCCTCTAATCCTCTAAGTGATCACGTGATCCAAATCAACTAAACCATGTCCGATCATCACGTGAGATGGAGTAGTTTCATCGGTGAACATCATTATGTTGATCATATCTACTATATGATTCACGCTCGACCTTTCGGTCTCCGTGTTCCGAGGCCATATCTGTATATGCTAGGCTCGTCAAGTTTAACCTGAGTATTCTGCGTGCGCAACTGTTTTGCACCCGTTGTATTTGAACGTAGAGCCTATCACACCCGATCATCACGTGGTGTCTCAGCACGAAGAACTTTCGCAACGGTGCATACTCAGGGAGAACACTTCTTGATAATTTAGTGAGAGATCATCTTATAATGCTACCGTCAATCAAAGCAAGATAAGATGCATAAAAAGATAAACATCACATGCAATCAATATAAGTGATATGATATGGCCATCATCATCTTGTGCTTGTGATCTCCATCTCCGAAGCACCGTCATGATCACCATCGTCACCGGCGCGACACCTTGATCTCCATCGTAGCATCGTTGTCGTCTCGCCAATCTTATGCTTCCACGACTATCACTACCGTTTAGTAATAAAGTAAAGCATTACATCGCGATTGCATTGCATACAATAAAGCGACAACCATATGGCTCCTGCCAGTTGCCGATAACTCGGTTACAAAACATGATCATCTCATACAATAAAATTCAGCATCATGCTTTGACCATATCACATCACAACATGCCCTGCAAAAACAAGTTAGACGTCCTCTACTTTGTTGTTGCATGTTTTACGTGGCTGCTACGGGCTTAAGTAAGAACCAATCTCACCTACGCATCAAAACCACAATGATAGTTTGTCAAATAGACTCCGTTTTAACCTTCGCAAGGACCGGGCGTAGCCATACTTGGTTCAACTAAAGTTGGAGAGACAGTCGCCCGCAAGCCATCTCTGTGCAAAGCACGTCGAGGGAACCGGTCTCGCGTAAGCGTACGCGTAAGGTTGGTCCGGGTCGTCTCGTCCAACAATACCGCCGAACCAAAGTATGACATGCTGGTAGGCAGTATGACTTGTATCGTCCACAACTCACTTGTGTTCTACTCGTGCATATAACATCAACATAAATAACCTGGCTCGGAAGCCACTGTTGGGTTTCGTAGTAATTTCAAAAATTTCCTACGCACACGCAAGATCATGGTGATGTATAGCAACGAGAGGGGAGAGTGTTGTCTACATACCCTAGTAGACCGTAAGCGGAAGCGTTAGCATAACGCGGTTGATGTAGTCGTACGTCTTCACGGCCCGACCGATCAAGCACCGAAACTACGACACCTCCGAGTTCTAGCACACGTTCAGCTCGATGACGTCCCTCGAACTCCGATCCAGCCGAGTGTCGAGGGAGAGTTCCGTCAGCACGACGGCGTGGTGACGATCTTGATGTTCTACCGTCGCAGGGCTTCGCCTAAGCACCGCTACGATATTATCGAGGTGGACTATGGTGGAGGGGGGCACCGCACACGGCTAAGAGATCCAAGGGATCAATTGTTGTGTCTTTGGTGCTAGCCCTGCCCCTCTATTTATATGTTGAGCCCCGGGGTCGAAACTTGGAGCAAAAGCCTCCTCAAAGTCGGTTTTTCCCGAAAGGCAAGAGTTCCACTCGGACTCCAGGACCAAACGCCACAATCCATGGCGTCTGGCCCAGACGCCATGGGCCTCGGCGTCTGGCCCAGGGCCAGACGCCAGGGTCTCCGGCGTTTGGCCCCCTGAACTCCGCAAAACTCCTTTTGCACCGATCTAAAGCCTCATGGGCTTGACCCCTTGGCCTAACCATATCATCCAATATATGAATCTTTACGTCTCGACCATTTCGAGACTCCTCGTCATGTCCCCAATCTCATCCGGGACTCCGAACTCCTTCGGTACATCAAAACATGTAAACTCATAATATAACTGTCATCGTAACCTTAAGCGTGCGGACCCTACGGGTTCGAGAACAATGTAGACATGACCGAGACACGTCTCCGGTCAATAACCAATAGCGGGACCTGGATACCCATATTGGCTCCTACATATTCTACGAAGATCTTTATCGGTCAGACCGCATAACAACATACGTTGTTCCCTTTGTCATCGGTATGTTACTTGCCCGAGATTCGATCGTCGGTATCCAATACCTAGTTCAATCTCGTTACCGGCAAGTCTCTTTACTCGTTCCGTAATACATCATCTCACAACTAACATATTAGTTGTAATGCTTGCAAGGCTTATGTGATGTGTATTACCGAGAGGGCCCAGAGATACCTCTCCGACAATCGGAGTGACAAATCCTAATCTCGAAATACGCCAACCCAACATCGACCATTGGAGACACCTGTAGTACTCCTTTATAATCACCCAGTTACGTTGTGACGTTTGGTAGTACCCAAAGTGTTCCTCCAGTAAACGGGAGTTGCATAATCTCATAGTCATAGGAACATGTATAAGTCAT
The DNA here is from genome assembly GCF_018294505.1 of Triticum aestivum. Taxonomy (NCBI): domain Eukaryota; kingdom Viridiplantae; phylum Streptophyta; class Magnoliopsida; order Poales; family Poaceae; genus Triticum; species Triticum aestivum. The sequence goes on along the minus strand of NC_057798.1, from coordinate 761,066,860 downwards.
GAAGAAAGCAATAGCAACATACTAAACGATCGGGTGCTAAGCTAATGGAATGGGTCATGTCAATCAGATCATTCTACTAATGATGTGACCTCGTTAATCAAATAACAACTCATTGTTCATGGTTAGGAAACATAACCATCTTTGATTAATGAGCTAGTCAAGTAGAGGCATACTAGTGACACTTTGTTTGTCTATGTATTCACACATGTATTATGTTTCCGGTAAATACAATTCTAGCATGAATAATAAACATTTATCATGATTATAAGGAAATAAATAATAACTTTATTATTGCCTCTAGGGCATATTTCCTTCACCTGGTGCAGGGCCAAGTAACCCGCCGGAGATAGACCGGGTTGCGACACCCGGGGTTGGGACGTCGGTTCAGCCGCAGGTGATGGGGCCTCCCCGCATGAATACTGCTCCACCTCAGTATGTACCAACACCATCGGGTCATTATTCTAACCCGTTGGAGAACATGATCGCGGCGGCGACACGACTGGCGGCCCTCCCGATGGACGGCAACTCTCCGGCAGCGGTTGAAACCCGCCGGGTCAGAGAACTTCTTCAGACGGCTTTAGCACAGTAGGAGGCGTACACATATAGCCGGGACATGATTCATTCAACCCCTCGTCTAAGCTGGAGCCCGAGTTATAGCAGGCACATGGACTCAACAGTCGTTTCAAGCAACGCCCGGTGTCGTAACCAGCCAGGCGAGCATGACTTGGCGTGCAATGGAGCCTTTAACTTGGTGAATCAAGACAGAATACGTCAAGAGGCTGAGCGGGCGGCTCAGGAGGAGGCTGAGCAGGTAGCACAACTGATGGCTTACCAGCCTTATCCGGCTTATCCGACGACTTCTATTGAGGCAGGCGTGGCCACCAGGACCAGAGGTGTCCCCTGTCTGGTGTCGGCTCTACGTAATGAGCGCTTGCCCAAGGATTTCAAGGGACCTAGGAAGGTGCTCGATTATACGACCGACTTACAGCCCGGGGCATGGATTGAAAGTTACGAGATGGCTATGGAATTACTGGAGGTCAGTGATGCTGCGATGGCCAAGTACTTCACCATGATGTTGGATGGGACCGCCCGCACTTGGTTGAAAAGCATGCCGCCTAATTCAATCAGTTCATGGGCAGAGTTAAAAGCCCGCTTTGTTCAGAACTTCAAGGATACATGTAAGCATCCCATGTCAATTGTGGATTTGACTAGTTGCAAGCAGGAGGAGGGCGAGTCCACAACACATTGGATGCGCCGGGTTAAATCCATAATACATTCGTCTGATAAGATGGATGCCGGCTCTGCAGTCTTAATGTTGGAGAAAATTTGCCGTTTTTTGCCTCTGAAGATGAATCTAGGGCAGCTCAAGCGCGATTGTAATGATATGGGTACGCTGATGGCGGCTCTAGTCAAGTATGCCGACTCTGATAGTACCAAGGATCCCGAGTCTGATGATGAAAAGACAGGGAAGGGAAAGAAGAATGGCAATGGCAAGGGCCCTCGGCATAACCCGACAAATCAAGGAGGTAATAAATGTAAGGCTGATGGTAGTTTGGAGTTTGTGGCTAACACTAATGCGCAGGGCAACAATCAACGGCGTAAGGGGAGACCACCTCCCCGGTCCGGCGGGTCAGGCCCCACGCTTGAGCAGTTACTAAATGAGCCCTGCCCAAGGCATGGCACTCAGCAGAAGTCGGCCACTCATCTATGGAAGGACTATACAATCATGAAGGCTTTCAAGAATTCCAATATGTTCGACGGTAATAATGGGCAGGGCGGCGGCTCAGGTGGCGGCGGTTTTCATGGCCCGGGCGGCGGTTCAAATTCCAACTTTCAGAATTCTCAAGGTAACCAAGGTGGTTATAATCAGCAATCGGGCCAGGGTGGTCAGCAGCAGCAACAACAACAGCAGGGTGGATACTATAGCCATCCAAAGTAGCTGAATAGTGGACAATATCATGTGTTAACCACCAGTTTGTGCAAACGAGACCAGAAGCTTCATAAGAGGGCTGTGAACGCTGTTGAGCTGACAGTTCCTCGTTATTTGAGATGGTCTGAGCAGCCTATTCTATGGACTAGGGAAGATCACCCTCCTCGGGTTGATAATTCGGGTCACCTGTCCTTGGTGGTGGCCCCTCAGGTTGGTGGATATAAATTCACTAAAGTGCTCATGGATGGAGGCAGCAGCATCAACATCCTCTATTATGAGACCTTCCGTCGCATGGGGTTAACTGATAAAAGCCTTAAGCAGTCCAACACTGTTTTCCATGGCATAGTGCCTGGTAAGTTGGCATATCTAGTTGGCAAGATCGAGCTGGAGGTAGCCTTTGGAGATGAGTATGACTCCAGGGCCGAGAAATTGACTTTTGAGGTGGTCTAGATCAGAAGCCCATATCATGCTCTGTTTGGGCGACTGGCTTATGCCAAGTTCATGGCACGACCATGTTATGTGTATTTAAAACTTAAGATGCTGGGTCATAAGGGTACCATCACAGTGCATGGGAGCCGGAAGATAGCCTTGGAATGTGAGGAAGGCGACGTGGCTTATGCTGAGTCGGTCTGTGCAATAGAAGAGTTGAAGTTCTACAAGGACAACATTGATCCGACAGATATGACGTCTTTGAAAAAGCCAACCACAGAGCATGAGCCGGTCATGAAGTTTAAGTTGGCCAATGATACTAAGCTTGTTGACTTTGTTCCAGGCGACTCATCCAAGCAGTTCAGTATCAGTGCTAATTTGGATCCCAAATAGGAAAGCGCGCTCATCGAGTTCATCCGTGAGAACCGGGACATCTTTGCATGGAAACCTTCTGACATGTCGGGTGTATCGAGAGAACTCGTTGAGCACACTCTTAATATTGATCCAAAGTTTAAGCCGGTCAAGCAGTTTCTTCGGCGGTTCAATGAGGAAAGGTGTAAAGCCATTGGTGAGGAAGTAGCCCGGCTCTTGGCGGCTGGGTTCATTGTTGAAGTTTTTCATCCAGAGTGGTTGGCTAACCCGGTGCTCATGCTCAAGAAGAACGGCACTTGGCGCATGTGTGTGGATTATACGAACTTAAACAAGGCTTGTCTGGCTGATCGTTTTGCTCTCCCTCGTATTGATCAAATTATTGATGCTACGACGGGTTGTGAGCGCTTGAGCTTTTTGGATGCTTACTCTGGTTATCATCAGATCAAGATGGCAGTTAAGCACCAGGAGAAGACGGTGTTCATTACTCCGTTTGGAGCCTTCTGCTATGTATCTATGCCTTTCGGGCTCAAGAGTGCCCAGGCAACTTACCAGCGTGTGTATAGAATTGTCTTCATAATCAAATTGGGCGCAATGTTCATGCTTATGTGGACGACATTGTGGTGAAATCCAGAGAGAAGGAGACCTTGATAGATGATCTGAAGGAAACCTTTGACAATCTTCGGGTCTACAAGATGATGCTTAACCCTGCCAAGTGTGTTTTCGCGTGCCTGCAGGCAAGCTTTTGGGTTTTCTGGTTTCTAACAGGGGCATCGAGGCTAACCCGGAGAAGATCAAGGCCATCACCTCTCTGGCTAAGCCGGCATGTATCAATGATGTTCAGCATTTGGTGGGTCATATCGCTGCTTTAAGCCGGTTCATAAGCCGGTTAGGTGAGAAGGCCATACCATTGTATCAAATGATGAAGAAGACGGATGACTTCGTCTGGAGTGATGCTGCCAACGCTGCCTTTGAAGATTTGAAGAGATAGCTGGCTGAGCCGCCGGTTCTTGCTACTCCAATTGATAAGGAGCCCTTATTGTTATATGTGGCTGCTAACACGCGTGCCGTCAGCGTGGCCATCGTGGTGGAGTGCAAGGAGGCTGGCAAGGAACATCCGGTTCAGCGGCCGGTTTACTATATCAGTGAGGTACTTATTGAGTCCAAACAACGGTATCCATATTGGCAGAAGCTCGTTTATGGGGTGTTCATGGCAAGCCGAAAGCTTAAGCAATATTTCCTGGGCCATCCTATCATTGTGGTTAGTTCTACTCCTTTAGGAGATATAAATCAAAACAGAGAGGCCACAGGACGAGTCACCAAGTGGGCCACTGAACTTGGGCCTCATGGTTTAAATTATGTGCCACACACTGCTATCAAATCTCAAGCACTGGTGGATTTCATCAATGATTGGACAGAGCTGCAGATGCCTGAAGAAAAGCTGGATAACACATATTGGACTATTCACTTTGACGGGTCTAGGCAATTGGAGGGCTCGGGGGCTGGAGTTGTTTTAGCTTCGCCTCGAGGTGACAAATTTTGTTATGTGCTATGGTTGATGTTTCCCTGTACTAACAATGCAACTGAGTATGAAGCCTTACTCCATGGTCTTTGAATGGCTAAGGAGATGAGCTTAAGCTGGGTAAGGTGTTTTGGCAACTCAGATTTGGTGGCTCAACAGGTATCAGGCAAGTGGGATTCCAAGGATCCTCTCATGGCGGCTTATCGCCATGAAGTTGACGCCATTGCTGGACATTTCAAGGGTTACCAAGTGGAGCACATTGACCGCAGAAAGAACGAGGCGGCTGATGCCCTAAGCCGGCTGGGCTCTCAGCGTAAGCCGGTGCCGCCTAATACTTTCTTGGATATTCTGCATAACCCTTCTGTCAAGTTACCTACAGAGGAAGACTTGGCTGTTCCTGACCCGGAAGCACAATTGGTGGCGGCTCTTCACGTCATACCAGATTGGACAGTGCCATATTTGGCTTACATGACCCGATGCGAGTTGCCTGAGGATGAAACCTTGGCCAGGTAGATAACCCGGCGGTCTAAGTCAATGACAATTGTCAATGGCGAGTTGCATCATCGCAGTGTTACAGGGGCGTTTCAACATTGTGTCTCCCCTGAAGAAGGCAAAGAAATTCTACGTGATATTCATGAAGGGGATTGCCGCCATCATGCCGGGTCAAAGTCCCTTGTGGCCAAGGCGTTCCATCATGAATTCTATTGGCTGACGGCTCATGTTTATGCAGAGGACCTGGTCAGTAAATATGACGGTTGTCAGAAGTTCTCAAGACAGGCTCACGTGCGGGCTCGAGAGTTGAGGATGATTCCAATTACTTGGCCGTTTGAAGTCTGGGGGCTTGACATGGTTGGGCCTTTCAAAAGGTCCAAAGATAAAAGACCCACCTTTTGGTGGCGGTTGATAAATTTACAAAGTGGGTTGAGGCAGAGCCAGTCAGTAAGTGTGATGCAGCTACGGCGGTTCAGTTCATGAAAAAGGTGATATTTTGCTTCGGCTTTCCACACAGCGTATAACTGACAATGGCACTAATCTGTCTAAAGGCGCCATGGAAGAATTTTGTCAACATGAGCATATTCGGCTTGATGTTTCATCAATGGCTCACCCCCAATCCAATGGTCAAGCCAAGAGAGTCAATCAGGAGATCTTGAAATGCATCCAGCCCCGACTTTTGGTCCCCTTGCAGTGGACGCCAGGTTGTTGGGTTGACGAGTTACCCTTTGTGATATGGAGCATCAATACTACTCCCAACAGATCTACGGGTTATACACCTTTCTTCATGGTCTACGGAGCTGAGGCAGTTCTCCCTAGTGACATCCGTCATGACTCGCCTCGCGTGGCGGCTTATGTCGAAGCGGACAATGAGCAGGCGCGTCAGGATGCCCTTGATCTGTTATATGAAAAGCGTGACTTGGCAGCAGCTCGCTCGACGATTTACCAACAGGACCTGCGCCTTTATCACAGCCGCCGGGTTAAAACCAGAACCTTTCAGGAAGGTGATTTGGTGCTCCGGCTCATCCAAGATCAAACTGATGCACACAATTTATCCCCACCTTGGGAAGTGCCCTTTGTGGTCAGCAAGAACCTAAAGAACCGGTCATACTACCTTATCGATGTTCGAGAGCACAAAGACTCACGTAAGTCGGAGGAGGAGACCCGCCGGCCGTGGAATATCGCTCATCTTCGGCCTTACTACACTTGAGACACAGGCTCTCATGATGTACATATTTTGTCAATGTATATAGTATGATAAATAATAAAGCATGACCTATGTCCTTTTTTCCTCCTCAAAGGTAAATGTGTCATTGTTATTATCATTGTCATCTCACGTGATCACTTGGGGGCTGGTCGTATTTGATCCAGCTTAACCCTCTTGATCCGGCTTACGATCGTATTCGAATCTAGCCATTAAAATTTATGATCACTAGGGGGCTTCCTGTTCAAACATAAGTCATATTCAAACCAAAGAGAACATAGTTGTCGGTACCCTTTTGATTGGCACACTGTCGAGCTCACTAGGGGGCTTCTTGATCATATTCGAATCATAGCTCAACCCCTTTTGGGAACCGACTTTGATCGTATTCTAATCAGAGTCGTTAAAAAACTCTCAAGGTCATTAGGGGCTTCCTGTTCAAACATAGGTCGTATGCGAACAAAAGAGAATATAGCTATCGGTACCCTCTTGATCGGTGCAACGCCAATGCCACTGGGGGCTACATGATCGTATTCGAATCCTAGCTTAACCCCTCTGGAATGGTTTACTGATCGTATTCGAATCAGAAGCCTTGAACTTTTTCTATTCTATTTGGTTTAAGTTTTCTTTGGAAGCACCCTTTCTTTGACTTGAGATTTTTTTGAGGTTTACAAGTACAAATGTGGTTAATTTTAACCCGGCTTGGTATTGGCTGATAAGTCACCAATATATGGGCATCATTATACCTTTGGAGGTATTGGTGTCCAAAGATTGGGTTATCACCCTTACTGACCGGGTCATGTAAGCCGGCAATGCAAATTCAAAAGGTCACAGGTGTAAGATTATAGTTGTGTTTTAAACATTATATGCTACAACTAACTTATCTTTGATTCTTTTTCATCTTAGTATATCAAGTTATTATGACCTGCCTTGCGGTCAGCCGCCAAGGGATCTTGTGGTCTATTTTTATGTGCATGACAGTTAAAAGATTTGGTCCAGCATGCAGAAAGCAGATGAAAAGTAAACACGGGTAAATATAACACGTCAGCTTAATGGCATTAAGCACCAAAAACGCGCACGATGGCACGGCTAAATTAAAGTTATTTCTATTCTATTACATGACTCCCCGAGTCCAAATGATTCATATTGTTTTTTAGCACGTCACAGGTATGAGCCGCCACGCCAGATTAGCTCTCATGGTCGCCTGAAGCATCCGGGTCAGCCCTCTCCACTTCTTCGCCCTGACCCCTTTCCTGGAAGGTTGATGATGACCAATCAATGTTGTTCAAAGCTTCAAATTCAGCTTCATCATCAACTAGTCCTGCCGGGTCAACTTCAGGGGCGAAGGTATGCTTATGGAGTGGGGGGATCAGACTGGTCACTTTGTAGTGCGGCATTGGAATCCTCCTGTTCTCAGCATCATAACCCACCTAGTACTTGGTAAGATCCACTTCGCCAGCTATCTGGGTGGCCATGGGGCATATCTCCTTTACACAAGCGGTAAAGTCTTCTTGTTCAAAGGGAGTACCATCCTCCTTCAAGCTTGGATAGCAGTAGCAATGTCAGCCGGGTCTAACTCTGGTAGCCAAGCTTTGGCCCAGCTTAAAGCATTCACCGCTCTGACTCTTGCAGCTGACCGCCTTAGTTCATTGAAGTGTTGGGGTAGCACGAAAATCTTCTTTAATACCTCTGCTAAGAGGGTAGGCACTTCATTTGACAAAGCCACCATGGCTAATGCACGCTAAGACCCGGTGTATAGTTGCTCCACCAGTGTATAAACTGCCTTCAGCTTGATCAGCATATCTTGGTTCAAATTTGAACTCCTGGGGCCTACATAAACATGATCAGGTGAGTCAATTCCAATTATATGATCAATTGAAAGGTCCAGGTATTTTACACTTGCAGGGCGACTTACCAAAGATCGTTGAGACCATTTGGGAGATATGGCGCTTTAAGCCGGTTAATTCACCAGTTGCTTCTTCAAGAGCCGCCTCTGCCTTCTCAGCTCGGTTAATCAATGCAGTTTTTTCATCAGCCCAGGCCTTCTTTTCCGTTTCAAATTCTTTCTTCAGTTTTTCTTGTTCAGAAACGCTAAATTTGAACTTGGACTCGGCTCTTTGGGTTTCCGTCTCTTGGGCCTCAAAGCGGTTCTTCAGATCAGTCACCTATGATTCGAGTTGAGTCATGGCGGCCTATACAAATACAGGGTCAAAATCAAGACAATTTTGATGCAATATTAAAGTCCCAAGCCTTTTGCCAGCAACAACACTTGGCACTTGGGGGCTAATGTCTACCGAAGAAATTTTCCTTAAAGTGGCGGTTTATGACAGTAAGTCCCAAGCATTTTGCAAGCAATAATACTTGGCACTTGGGGGCTAATGCATATTTGTCACGCCCAATATGCGACCCTATCCAAAAGGAACTCGAAGGTCCCACCAAGGATAGACCCGCATATTGAAATGCTTTTGCAAGGTGGATATCATTACATCAACATTACATAATAGATGGGGATACATACAAGAGGCATACAATGCCACACGAATACAACATCACAATACATAAGAGCATCATCCGACTACGGATGAAACACAAACAGAAACTCAAACGACATCCACCCTTCTAGCCCAGGCTGCCGACCTGGAACCTATCCCCTGATCGAAGAAGAAGCAGAAGAAGAACTCCAAACAAACAAACATCGCTCTCGCGTCATGATCATCGCATAACCTGTACCTGCAACTGTTGTTGTAGTAATCTGTGAGCCACGAGGACTCAGCAATCCCATTACCATGGGTATCAAGACTAGCAAAGCTTAAAGGGAAGGAAGGGGTAAAGTGGTGAGGTTGCAGCAGCGACTAAGCATATATGGTGGCTAACATACGCAAATAAGAGCGAGAAGAGAGCAAGCGGAACAGTCGTGAAGCTAGCAATGATCAAGAAGTGATCCTGAACTCCTACTTACGTCAAACATAACCCAGAAACCGTGTTCACTTCCCGGACTCCACCGAAAAGAGACCATCACGGCTACACACACGGTTGATGCGTTTTAATTCGTATCTGGTGTCAAGTTATCTACAACCGGACATTAACAAATTCCCATCTGCCTATAACCGCAGGCATGACTTTCGAAAGTTTATACCCTGCAGGGGTGTCCCAACTTAGCCCACAATAAGCTCTCGCGGTCAACGAAGGATATACCTTCTCCCAGGAAGACCCGATCAGACTCGGAATCCCGGTTTACAAGACATTTTGACAATGGTAAAACAAGACCAGCAAAGCCGCCCGATGTGCCGACAAATCCCGATAGGAGCTGCACATATCTCGTTCTCAGGGCACACCGGATGAGCAAGATGACGGGTTGGCATAGACCCTGGTTGCCTAGGGGGCGCCGGACATCACTCGGTTTGGACCAACACTTAGACAAGCACTGGCCCGGGGGGGCAAAAATAAAGATGACCCTCGGGTTAATTACTCTCAAGGGAAATGTAGGTGATGGTGAGGCAAATGGTAAAACCAATGTTGGGGCTTGTTGGAGGAGTTTTATTCAAAGCGAACTGTCAAGGGGGTCCCATAAATCACCCGACCGCGTAAGGAACGCAAAATCCGGGAACATAACACCGGTATGACGGAAACTAGGGCGGCAAGAGTGGAACAAAACACCAGGCATAAGGCCGAGCCTTCCACCCTTTACCAAGTATATAGATGCATTAATAATATAAGAGATATTGTGTTATGCCAACCAAAATCCTGTCCACCATGGAGCAATCTTCAACTTCACCTGCAACTAGCAACGCTATAAGAGGGCTGAGCAAAGCGGTAACATAGCCAAGCAACGGTTTGCTAGGAAGGGTGTCAAAGGTTAGAGGTTCATGGCAATTTGGGAGGCTTGAGGAGCAAATGATAGGTAACGCATCATAGCGGTAGAACGAAGAAACTAGCATAGCAATGATAGTAGTGACATCCAGGGTAGCGGTCATCTTGCTTGAAATACCGCTAGGAAGAAGAACGAGTCCATGAAGAAGATGAACGGGAGTAGTCGAACGAATCCTCACAATCGCAACATTACCGAAAGTAAGAAGCAACACCGGAAAGAAATAAACAACATGGTAAACGCACAAGCATAAACATGGCATGATGCACAAACAAGTATGATGCATGTCCGGTTTAATAAGGCATGGCATGGCAAAGTGCAACAAACAATACTACCAATTAAGTGGAGCTCAATATGCAACGAGTTGCATATTGACGAAACACCACATTGACATATTTAGTTTAATCTCGTTTAGGTACACAACAATATTAAATGTTGTTAAACATGGCAAGAGGTGAAACATAATTAATCTACCTATCTAGGCAAGTTTAAATGAGGCCGGAAGTTACAAACAACAATTCCAGAAAATCCCCATGTGCATATTTTAGATTTGGTACTGTTCTGCCCTAAAACATATTTTAATGTTGTTAAACATGCAAGATGAGTGCACCAAGTTAATCTAGGCATTTTTCCACCCCAAATACATATAAAGTTTATTTAAAACCGAGCTACGGTTATTTAGTTACGAAATAAATCATTTTAACATGGCATTTAAGCAAATTACCACAAACAACATTTTAAACATTTTAAACATGGATGAAAGTGGCATATTATTAATCTACACAATTTTCTGAGCATTTTACATGTATAAATCATTTTAATCCGATGCACGGTTTGTGAGTTTTTATATGCATGAAATCTAGGGGGTTTTCTACAAAACTGTTAATACACTGGATAATGATTAAATCGCAGGACAAGAAAAAAAAATAGGAGATGGGCCGAATTTGAGATCTGGCCCAGGCGTGGGGGAGCTGCTCACATCGGGCCTTGAGGCCAGCAGATCTGGTGTGCTGGGGTGGCTGAAGGGGCGCGGCTGGGCCTGGCGACGCGGCCCAGGAGGGGAGGCTGCAGGAGGGGCGCGCTGGGCCTGGAGGCCGCTGGCACAGGCGCGACGCGGTCGTGACCTTGGCGCGGTCAACAACGAGAAGGGGAGACCAGATCGGGGCGATGCAGGGTGCGGCGGCGGATCCGAGTGCAGCAGGACGACGGCGAGCGCGGAGGTCACGAATGGATGCGCGGGAGGGAGCTGAGGCCGGATCTGGTGATGGAGTCACCGGGGCGGCGAGGTCCAGCACGGCAGGGCGGCGGCGAGCGGTTCGGCAGCGGCTTCTGTAAAACAATGGCGGCGGCGCAGGGCTTAGAGGAGAGCATGGGAGCAGGGAGGAGAAGAGGAGGCGCGGGGCACTGCCTGGACGGGGACTCGGCGACCTGGCGGCGGCGACGAGGCTCGCCGGCGGCGGGGCTCCGGTGACCTGGCGGCGGGGCGGCGAGGAGCGGCAGCACGGCATCGAGCGGGAGGCTCGGGCGGCGCTCGGGCGCAGGGCAGGGCAGCTCGGGGCCCAGATGGGCTTTCCAGGGCCCGATCTGGGTTCCTGGCGGGCCACGGCGGCGGGGCTGGATGGGGCGACGTGGCAGCGCCTGGTTGGCTGCGCGCGTCGCCGGCGGCGGGGTTGGACGATGGGGGCACGACAAGTGGCGGCGGGGTGCTGGCTGGGCATGGATTTCGAGGAGAGGAGGTGGGAGGCGGCTGGCTGATGATTGGGTGGCACGGATTTCAAGGAGAAGGGAGGAGAAGGCCAAAATGGCATGTGGGGGGGGGGTATAAATAGGCAGGGGTCTAGGGTTAGGGGGGTTAGGAGGGGTTTCCGGACCCTCGAATCGCGATCGTGCGCTCTGGACAGAGAGGGGGACTAGGTGGCTGCAGGTGGGCTGTGTAGAATGCCTCGAGCTGAGAAGAGAGAGAAACAGAGCGACCCGGTGGCAGCTTCCGGATACCGAAAACGTCCAATGCTAGACCGGCTATAGTGTGGCTGTAACTTTAACGGTTGGGCTATCAAACGGAATCCGAATGCGACGAAACTTGATAGGCGGCCTGTCTACACTATAATAAGACCACATGACAAGTTGCAACCCATTTCGAGAACATTTTTATGCCACTTATAAAATAATATTTCGGAGGTGCCGCGGGCGCGTGCGAGTGTGGTCGGGCTCAGAACGGACAACGGAGAGAACCGGCGGAACACGAACGGATGCAAGTTTTGAAAATGATGCCGATGCAATGTGCATGATGCTATGAGACGAGATGCATAACAAGAACAAAATGCAAAACAACAGACAAAAACCCAACCACGGAGGAAATATCATAGCGCATCTCCAGAAAAGGCAAGAGTTGGAGTTACGAATATGGAAAGTTGCATCCGGGGCGTTACAACACTCCACCACTACGAGAGGATCTCGTCCCGAGATCTAGGATGGCACCAGAGGGAAAACAGAAGAGGAAGAGAAGAGGTAAAACTAAGTTGCTTCTTCGAAAAATGAGTGAAACCACGAACCTTGAGAGGTTGAGCAATATAAAAGAAAGAATACAACAGAGATGAACGAGATTGCAAACAATCTGTTAGAAAAGAGGAACAAGGAACATTACGAGAACTTGAAGGTTGCAAAGACATGAATCAAGAGTTTAATGGACAAGATAGAATTCGAAACCACTCCGGTTAAAACAAGATGAGAGAGGAAGAATTCGGGCAGCACTCCGATTGAACATGGAAGGAATATAATTTGAACTTGGCAAAATGAAAGCACTTGGATGAGACTCCGGTTAAAAGAGGAATGATAGACACAACACTCCGGTTAAGTGGATAAGCATGGAAAAGAACATGATCTTGACAAAACAAGATGATGAGTGAAGAGAACAACATCACAATGCCTTCGGAAGAAAGAATAGAAGATAGATCACTGGAATAAAAGAATGGAGAAGAAAATGCTAGCTTGTGCCACAAATGAGCTTGGAAAGCACCCTTCGAAGAAGTTTATAACGGAGTTGTTGGAAAACCAACAACGAAACGAATAAGCTTGTAGTGGGCTTATGGAAACATCTCAACACTTGAGGTGAAATTCTGCCACTAACGAAAAACAATTGCTTGTTTGAGATCAAAGAAGAGATGAAAACTTCTTTCGCCGAGAGGATAGAGATATAACTTGGATCATGGATAAGCACCACAAATAGCAACATTCCCAATGGAAGGCTTTAGGTGAAATCTGACATAAGATAACTCCAACGAAGAAGTTGATTGGTCGAATAGATCTCTTGAACGAAGAGAAAATGATGCATTTGAAATACCTCCTTCTTGACAACATATGAATCATGAAACATGAAGGAAATTGTCAAGAGTGACATAACACCACCTCAAAAGATAAGGTAGAAAGAATTGCACTTTGGAATGCAAGATGAAGAATACTTGAACTCCTCAAAGCAAGACATGTGTTGAGCACCATGTTTATTTTTTTGAGTATAGCTTGGCGGATCTTAGCTCCGAGAGAAATCTTGAAGAACAAAATGAGAATGAAAGAAATCTGTCATGGATTTGTCACGGCAGATGTCCTTGTGAAAGGACTTAGTCGTGGAGCCATTGCTACGAGTTAACTTGAAGGGGTTAAAGCGGACACAAAGACACAAGGGTTTATACTAGTTCGGCCCCTTCGATGAAGGTAAAAGCCTACGTCTAGTTGTGATGGAATTGATGTGGTTTCGATGGCTAGGGAGCAAACAAGCTTCGCCTAGGCTTGAGTTGTTGTTGTCTGTCCTTGAACCGCAGCCGGGTCATCCCCTTATATACACGGGTGACGCCCGTCGGTCCACAGAGTCCCACACCGGTTCATACTCGTATCCCGGTTGGTCTCTCTCTATTCCTAACTTACAATGCAAGTTTACATATCAAGCCGGTTTACGGCTACAGGTTCTAAACCGACTACAGGCCTTGGGCCTTCATCTGCTTAATCACCTTTAAACTACTAATGAAGCTAACCCGGCCCAGGTAGGCCGGTTCACGCCCAGTGTAATATCCCCAACATTAGGCCCCAGATTGATTTGAACTGGTTCATGTCAATCCTTCACAAAAATCTTTGTCTTCAACATCTTCTGGTAATTGGTAAACCGCCATGTCGTCATCATCTCTGGTTGCTGTAAACCGGCATGACGTCATCATGAAGTTAACATTTATGACGCATTCTTTTATTAATAGATCTAGGATACCCAAGGCAGCAACTCCACTTCTGAATCTTGTGGCTCCTGGATTCGCGCGCCTGACACACGTCCCCTGCCTTATAAATAGGACCGAAGGGTAATTTCCTTTTCTCCCCTTCGTCTCTTTCTCTTCGTCTTCCTCGCGTCGCCAGCCTCGGAGCTCCACCGCCGCCGTTGACCTCTGCACCGTCTTGGGCCGCTGCATCAACCTGAACGCACCAGAGCACCGCGGTAGCCTTCCGCGTCTTCCTCGACTCTGGTAAGCCTTCTGTTCTTCTTAACATAGATCTATTCTAGGGTTTCGTGTTCTTGCCGTGTTCATCACTTGTTCATACTCGTACCTAGACTCCTGGACATATCTGTGAAATCCTGCTCTGACCAGCAGTAGTTTTTTAGCATCCGCCTGTAGTTTTACGCTCAAGTCTATAGATCTCATCCACATTCCTACCCCTTGATTTACTTTTGTTCTGCTTTAACCTTTTGAATATTTTCTGTTTTTCTGAACTTGCTTCAGATCCATTGCTGCAATAAGACCTTGTGAAAACTGTTTCTGCATACTTAGCCATCCGCAACCTCAATTGCTTTCAATGTTTAGATCAGGCGGTTTAACTTAATATAGAAAAAGTTAATAAAGCGGTATATACCATTAGTCCCCTTGTTGAACCGCCAGAACTTTTTAGCCATATGATGCTACTTCATAAAAATCCGGTTTAAATATACTGCCTCCAGTTTAGCATTGTTCATACCAGCGCCTTCTTTTATCCAACATGTTCTTGAACCGGAATCACCTATTTCTTGTAGATCTCACCATGGCCAAACAAGTATATGAGTGCAACTGGGTTCCTTCTCGTGTCACAGAAACTCAGTTGGATGATTTAGTCTCGATCGGCGCTTTAGACAGCAAAGAGACTATCCACTGGAGGGTTCCTGGTGATGAATGTCCTCCAACACCTCAAGAGGGAGAGGTTGTGATCTTTGCGGATCACTTAGCCCGGGGCTTCAAACCGCCCGGCTCTAAATTTTACCGGGATGTGTTAGCCAATTTTCAACTCCGCCCGCAAGATACTGGCCCCAATTCTGTTACCAACTTATGTCACTTCCAAGTGCTCTGTGAGGTATACCTTCAAGAGAAACCCACAGTTGAATTGTTTAGAGACTGCTTCCACTTAAACCGCCGCACAGAATTCACTGATGGTCCCAATACCGAATTGGGCGGTATGGCAATTCAGAAAAGGAAAGAAATCACTTATCCCCATGCCAGACTACACAATCACCCCAAGGAGTGGAATGCAACATGGTTTTACTGCAAAGATACTTCCCCTGATGATGAAAATCCTTTGCCTGGCTTTCGTCCGGAGCGGCTCAGCAATACACACCCCTTCCCACAAAGGTTAAGTGCCAAGGAGAGGAGTAAATACGCTCCGCAATTATCCAAGCTCCGAGCCTTCATGGCCAACGGTTTAACAGGAGTAGATCTCGCACGCTGTTGGATATCATGGAGCATACTGCCTCTCAGCCGGCGCTTCGGTTTAATGTGCAAGTATACTGGTAGCGTTGATGACCCACTCCGACACACCAACATCCAGCTCTCCGATGATGAAGTCACAGAGGCTGTGAATAAAATGCTGAACGAACTAGAGCACCTCTGCGCTCAAACCGGCCTGCTCCCTTTCTGTGCTACCAACAAACCCCAGCTGTAAGATTTTGATTGTACTTTTTACTGAACCTGTTATTGATATCTCTGTCTGACATCAATTGCTGCTTAACCAGGGTGATAATCCGTTTTGGAGCAAGAAGCTTCCACAAGACAAACCGGAGAAAGTAGAACGGTCAACCCGGCTAAAGACCAAGGTCATCAAGAAGCCTGCTAAAAAGAGGAAAACCACTGCTTCATCTGATCCGGCTGTTGATGATGATGTGGGTAACTCGGACCTTGAGGTAGAACTCGATTCACTAGGCTTACTTTTTACATGCCTTATTGATGATGATACTTGTCAAGACGACGCTGAAGCCAGTAATGTTGATGTCGCTGAGGTAACTATTCTCTCTTCCGATTCAGATCCTTTGCCTTTGCCAAAATTTCGCCAGGCAAACCGGAAAGTTAAATTTTCTCATCCTCTTGCTTACTTGGATCCCAAATTTCTTATGAAGACTCAGCAACATGAAGCTCGCCGCACAACCCGGCACAGCGGTCAGGTAGTTACCTCCGCCGGTTTACTAAATAGTCCGGTTCGAAAACGCCGCTCCGAGGTCTCCGACCTTTTTATTAATTTATATCCTAAAGCGGGTTTCATCTGTCAACCTCTTAATCCGTCCGACTCCGATTATCAGGTTACTTCCCATTCTTCCTCTGGTGAATCGTCGGCCACTCAGCTGCCACCACTGAAAACAGTTCTTGGGTAAGCTAGACTGAACATATGCTTCTCGTATACCATGTTATAACTTATGCTGTTCCTTGACTCTTTGTTTCTCTTTCAGGGCTAAACCTAAACCGAGCAAGAAAGCCCGCCTGGATAAAGCGGTCGAGGAAGATGTCGCCCCTGAACAGGATAAAACACCAGATCTTGAAACGTTTGTTTATGAGGATATTCCCAATGATCTCCCCTTGCAAGATGATGCTATTCCTGAGAAAAGGCCTATCAATACCTCAGTCCCTGTTGACCAGCCTGCCAGCTCCGTCCGGATTGATAGATCCCGCAGTCCTTCAAAGCCTGCCGATAAACCGACCGCGCCAACACAAACCGGCAAGTCCAAGGATGATGACGTTGTAATTACCGGCGTAGGTCGCTTTGAACCAGGGAATCCTGTCGCTTCGGCCAAGCATACTGTGAAAGAAGATTTTTCTGCCATGAACAAAGGCAAATGGGATGTTGATCTGGAAACATATGCTGCTCTGAGTGCCCAAGATCTTCATTCTGGTTACTTGAACCGGCTATATACTAGTCGTGACTGTGAAGCTGGCCTGGTAAAGATGATGCGAGATAAATTTGAGATAACTTCCTTGTGCTTCTTCTTTCTTTAATTACTGCCACTGTATTAATCCTCCTAGCCCCCAAGGGCCAGTTTGTAACCTTCTTCAAGCTAGGACTTGAATATAGTCCTCAATACTTTGAAATCCATCAATGTAACCCCCAAGGGCCGGTTCAACTTAGTATAGTTAAACCGGGATTCCAATAAAGATTCTAACATCAGAACATAACTGAGCAAATAGCCATTAGCCCCCAAGTGCCAAGTTGAATACCTGTATTGAGCTTGGGACTTTGCGATTTAGTAATAGATGAAAATTGAAGGTGCATTAGCCCCCAAGTATCAAGCGTATAACTTGTTATGTGGTTGGTACTTCAAATTCTTGTACCGTTTGTTGAAAGCCAAGCACTATCTTTATGCAGGCTGAAGTGAGGGTCAAAGAGGACCAGATTACTGATCTGCAGGAAACTTTGAAAACCCAACAAGCTGAAATCGACAAGGCAAGGGAAGAAATAACCAGCGCTTTGAGCATCACAGAACAGCTGAAGGAGGGCTTCAAGAAGGAGCGGACTGATTGGGCCACTGAGAAGGCCGCTTTAATAAAAAGAGTTGAAAACGCTGAAGCTGCCCTTAAACCGGTGGTAGATGAGCTGACCGCCGTAAAGCGGCAAGTACATTCCATGACCGCTGCTATCTTTGGTAAGCTCCTTTTGGTTTCCTGGACAACTCTGGCCTGCTTATAATAGATCCGGTTTGTGATCTTTCCTGTATTGTTGCAGGTACACGCATTGGTCACTTAGGGTCAGATGTTCGGAAGAAGTTGAAGGCTGCCTACACTCTAATTGAACAGCTGTATACCGGAGCGCAGCGGATCATCACCACTACATCTCATAACAATCCGGCACCCACTTTAATCCAAGACACTCTTAATAGGTTGTCAATGCTTCCTGCTCGGATTGAAGAACTGAAAAAATCTGCTGCTCAAACCGGAGCCATTAATGCCTTGATCCGGGCAAAAGCATGGGTGCCGGATTTCGATCCTGTTGAGGCAGCTCAAGGCTATCCCAGCTTGAAGGAAGACGGCTCAGAGTTCAATGAAGATGATTTGAGGGCGATAAATCGTGCAATACGCCCCCTGGCTTGTCAATTGGCTGAAGAGGCAGACTTGTCGCATTATCAAGCTCAGTACAATGATCAGAACAAACGAGTGCCTGCACCAACTCCTGAAGCGGAGAATCTGATTCCTCCAATCCATAAGCATACTTACGCTCCTGATATTGAACCGTCTTCTCTGATCCACGAAGAGGCTATCTTTCAAACTTTAATGGGAATTGACTGGACCACTGTTGATTTCCAGCCAATGGATAGAGATGAGGAAGCTGAAACGGCGCGGGCCGACCCACAATCATCAGACCGGGGCGATGAGCAGGCTTGAACCGGAAGCCAGTTTAAATAGCTGCTTTATTATGATCCGCCAGAACAACAATGATCTTATTTGGGCACCGCGTTGCCTTGTAATAGGATAGTCAACACTTCTGCCTTGAATATGCCTTCGTGCATAAGTACTGATGCTTTTGCTTGAAATCCTCAATTTATATCTCCTGCAATAAGAAAATCTTGAACTTCGGTGGCGGTTATACCGCCAACCGGTTTATGACCTTTATATATATATCATCAATGTATTTAAGACGTATAATCAAATATGTGATACAAAATACCTGCCATCGCTGGGCATGAAGTTGGCTTAGCCAGGCTTGAAACGGAGTATTTATAAATCGTTACCATCAAAGGGGAGAAAACAACTCCCATGTAAACCGTGTTGGGTCATTATGAGCCCCCCTGCTACTTCATGATGTTAACAGGAAAGTTAAACCGGGCATATTTCTCCGGAGTACAAATGAACCGATTTTCGTCAGCTGAACCGGTAAAAAAGTGTTGTTGGTTTAAAGGAAACACAACAAAAAGTGAATAATAGTCATAAAAGAAATATGGAAGCAAAGGCAATGATAAAAACCGTTTGCAACAACATGCTTTACTGAGCTGATCAGATGGTGTTACCTCGGTCGGACAGGACCAAGCCCCCAATAGGAGTGACAATGGTTCAAGTCAGCCAGGTCCCCAAATGAAACCGTGGCATTTATGCCGATCAAAAGGCGTGGCAATGGTTCGGGTTCGACCAAGCCCCCAAGTGATTCTGTGGCCTTAGGCCAATCAAGAGGCGTGACTGGTTCAGACTTGACCATGTGCCCAAGTGATCTGGTGGCTTTCGCCTATCAAAAGGTGTCGCATTGGTTCGGACACGACCAAGGCCCCAAGTGATATCACAAAGCTTTTTTGAAAAGCAAATTTGAAGGGGTAAACCGGAGGCCGCTTTAAAACAGAACCACTCCATGTAACCACACATGATATGAAAGGACAGAGACCCTGCTTTAGCTGAGGCTCCGGTTTTATTATATCAATGATAATATATACACTGCCATAATATGTACATAGATAGAGCCGATGGCTCAAGTGTAGTAAGGCCGAAGATGAGCTATATTCCACGGCCTGTTGGTCTCCTCCTCTGATGTGCGTGAGTCTTTATGCTCTCGAATATCAATCAGATAGTACGACCCGTTGCGCAGATTCTTGCTGACCACGAAAGGTCCGTCCCAAGGTGGGGATAACTTGTGCATATCCGTCTGATCTTGGATGAGCCGAAGCACCAAATCTCCTTCTTGAAAAGTTCTGGTTCTGACCCGGCGACTGTGATAGTGACGAAGATCTTGTTGATAAATCGCCGAGCGGGCAGCCGCTATGTCATGCTCCTTATCTAATAGGTCCAAAGCATCTTGCCGTGCTATCTCATTGTCCACTTCAACATAAGCCGCCACACGAGGCGAATCGTGCCGGATATCACTAGGGAGAACCGCCTCTACTCCGTAGACCATAAAAAACGGTGTGTATCCTGTAGATCGGTTGGGCGTAGTGTTGATACTCCATAGCACAGATGGTAGCTCTTCAACCCAACATCCCGGTGTTCTTTGCAATGGAACCATAAGCCAGGGTTTGATGCCTCGCAAGATCTCTTGATTAGCTCGTTCTGCCTGCCCATTGGACTGGGGGTGAGCCAATGATGATACGTCAAGTCTGATGTGCT
Organism: Triticum aestivum; assembly: GCF_018294505.1. Lineage (NCBI taxonomy): Eukaryota > Viridiplantae > Streptophyta > Magnoliopsida > Poales > Poaceae > Triticum > Triticum aestivum. Next base: position 761,046,700 of record NC_057798.1, on the reverse strand, counting down.
CACGTTCACAGAATTCCTTCATAGCACCCTTTTTCATGAACTGCATCGCTGTAGCTGCATCACACTTGCTGACAGGCTCCACTTCAACCCACTTGGTAAACTTGTCAACTGCCACCAAAAGGTGGGTTTTCTTATCCTTGGATCTTTTAAAAGGTCCGACCATATCCAGCCCCCATGTTGCAAACGGCCAAGTAATTGGAATCATCCTCAATTCTTGAGCCGGCACATGAGCACGCCTTGAAAATTTTTGACAGCCATCACACCGTTTAACCAAGTCCTCCGCATTAGCATGAGCTGTCAACCAGTAAAACCCGTGACGAAACGCCTTAGCCACCAGAGACTTTGAACCGGCGTGGTGACCACAATCCCCTTCATGGATTTCGCGTAAAATTTCACAACCTTCCTCAGGAGAGACGCAGCGTTGAAACGCCCCTGATACACTACAATGATGCAATTCGCCATTGATAATTGTCATAGATTTGGATCGCCGGACTATCTGCCTGGCTAGAGTCTCATCCTCTGGCAACTCTCCCCGGTTCATGTACGCAAGATAAGGAACTGTCCAATCCGGTATAATATGCAGGGCTGCCACCAATTGAGCCTCCGGACCAGGAATAGCCAAATCCGCTTCACCAGGGAGCTTGACTGGCGGGTTGTGCAACACATCAAGAAAGACATTAGGCGGGACCGGTTTACGCTGAGAGCCCAACCGGCTTAAAGCGTCCACCGCTTCATTTTTTCGACGATCCACGTGCTCCACCTGATAACCCTTGAAGTGACCCGCAACAATATCCACCTCACGACGATATGCAGCCATAAGCGGGTCCTTAGAATCCCAAGTGCCAGATACCTGTTGAGCCACGAGGTCCGAGTCACCGAAGCACTTAACCCGACTTAGATTCATCTCTTTAGCCATCCGGAGACCATGGAGCAAAGCTTCATACTCAGCTGCATTATTAGTACAAGGGAACATTAAGCGGAGAACATAACAAAACTTATCACCCCGTGGGGAAGTTAATACGACTCCAGCCCCCGAGCCCTCCAATTGCCTGGATCCATCAAAATGGATAGTCCAATATGTGTGATCCAGCTTTTCCTCTGGTGCTTGCAACTCCGTCCAATCATTGATGAAATCAACAAGTGCCTGAGACTTCACCGCCGTCCGAGGCACATACTTCAATCCGTGCGGCCCATGTTCTATGGCCCACTTGGCAATCCGGCCAGTCGCCTCCCGGTTCTGTATGATATCGCCCAAGGGAGCTGAACTGACCACTATGATGGGGTGCCCTTGGAAATACTGCTTCAACTTCCGGCTTGCCATGAAAACTCCATATACCAGCTTCTGCCAATGCGGATACCTTTGCTTGGATTCAATAAGCACCTCGCTGATATAGTAAACCGGCCGCTGAACCGGATACTCCTTGCCTGCCTCCTTGCATTCTACCACAATAGCCACGCTAACCGCACGAGCATTGGCCGCTACGTATAACAATAACGTCTCCTTGTCGACCGGAGATGCAAGAACGGGCGGATTGGCTAATTGCCGCTTCAAGTCCTCCAACGCTTCATCAGCAGCTGGACTCCAGATGAATTGATCTGTCTTTCTCAACATCTGGTATAAAGGGATGGCCTTCTCTCTGAGGCGGCTGATGAACCGGCTCAGTGCGGCGATCCGACCCGCCAAACGCTGAACATCGTTGATACACTTCGGTTTAGCCAGGGAGGTGATAGCCGTAATCTTCTCTGGATTAGCCTCAATTCCTCTGTTGGACACAAGAAAGCCCAATAACTTGCCTGCCGGAACACCAAAGACACATTTGGCAGGGTTAAGCATCATCTTATAAACCCGCAAGTTGTCAAAGGTTTCCTTCAAATCATCAACTAGCGTCTCCTTCTGCCTTGACTTGACTACAATATCATCCACATAGGCGTGCACATTGCGGCCGATCTGTTTATGCAGACAATTCTGTACACACCGTTGATAAGTGGCTTGGGCGCTCTTGAGCCCAAAAGGCATAGATACATAGCAGAAGGCTCCAAAGGGAGTAATAAACGCCGTCTTCTCCTGGTCCTTAACCGCCATTTTGATCTGATGATACCCAGAATACGCATCCAAAAAACTCAAACGCTCACAACCCGCCGTGGCGTCAATAATCTGGTCAATGCGAGGGAGGGCAAAAGGATCCGCTGGACAAGCCTTGTTAAGATCCGTGTAATCCACACACATACGCCAAGTGCCATTTTTCTTAAGTACCAGCACCGGATTAGCGAGCCATTCTGGATGGAACACTTCAATGATAAAACCAGCTGCTAAGAGCCTGGCCACTTCTTCTCCAATAGCTTTGCGCCTTTCTTTGTTAAACCGGCGGAGAAACTGTTTTACCGGTTTATACTTGGGATCAACATTAAGAGTGTGCTCAGCGAGTTCCCTCGGTACACCTGGCATGTCAGAAGGCTTCCATGCAAAAATGTCTCGATTCTCACAGATGAACTCGATGAGCACGCTTTCCTATTTAGGGTCCAAGTTGGCACTGACAGTGAACTGCTTGGACGAATCGCCGGGCACGAAGTCAACAAGCTTGGTCTCAGCTGCCGACTTGAACTTCAGATCTGAATCATGCTCCATAGTCGGCCTCTTCAAAGGGGTCATGTCCACCGGATCAACATTGTCCCTATAATATTTCAACTCCTCCGTGGCACAAACCGACTCTGCATAGGCCGCATAGCCTTCCTCACATTCCAAAGCAATCTTGCGGCTCCCATGAACCGTTATTTGTTGGAAATATGCCCTAGAGGCAATATTAAAAGCATTATTATTATATTTCCTTGTTCATGATAATTGTCTTTATTCATGCTATAATCGTGTTATCCGGAAATCGTAATACATGTGTGAATAACAGACATCAACATGTCCCTAGTGAGCCTCTAGTTGACTAGCTCGTTGATCAACAGATAGTCATGGTTTCCTGACTATGGACACTGGATGTCATTGATAACGAGATCACATCATTAGGAGAATGATGTGATGGACAAGACCCAATCCTAAACATAGCACAAGATCGTATAGTTCGTTTGCTAGAGTTTTCCAATGTCAAGTATCTTTTCCTTAGACCATGAGATCGTGTAACTCCCGGATACCGTAGGAGTGCTTTGGGTATGCCAAACGTCACAACGTAACTGGGTGACTATAAAGGCAGACTACGGGTATCTCCGAAAGTGTCTGTTGGGTGACATGGATCAAGACTGGGATTTGTCACTCCGTATGACGGAGAGGTATCACTGGGCCCACTCGGTAATGCATCATCATAATGAGCTCAAAGTGACCAAGTGTCTGGTCACGGGATCATGCATTACGGTACGAGTAAAGTGACTTGCCGGTAACGAGATTGAATGAGGTATTGGGATACCGACGATCGAATCTCGGGCAAGTAACATATCGATAGACAAAGGGAATAGCATATGGGGTTGATAGAATCCTCGACATCGTGGTTCATCCGATGAGATCATTGTGGAGCATGTGGGAGCCAACATGGGTATCTAGATCCCGCTGTTGGTTATTGACCGGAGAGTCGTCTCGGTCATGTCTGCTTGTCTCCCGAACCCGTAGGGTCTACACACTTAAGGTTCAGTTACGCTAGGGTTGTAGGGATATGTATATGCAGTAACCCGAATGTTGTTCGGAGTCCCGGATGAGATCCCGGACGTCACGAGGAGTTCCGGAATGGTCCGGAGGTAAAGATTTATATATGGGAAGTCCTGTTTCGGGCATCGGGACAAGTTTCGGGGTTATCGGTATTGTACCGGGACCACCGGAAGGGTCCCGGGGGTCCACCGGGTGGGTCCACCTGTCTTGGGGGGCCACATGGGCTGTAGGGGGTGCGCCTTGGCCTAATGGTCCAAGGGCACCAGCCCCACATAGGCCCATGCGCCTAGGGTTTGAAGGGGGAAGAGTCCTAGGAGGGGAAGGCACCTCCTAGGTGCCTTGGGGGGAAGGGAAACCCCCCTTTGGCCGCCGCACCCCCTAGGAGATTGGATCTCCTAGGGCCGGCCACCCCCCCTTGGCCCTCCTATATATAGTGGGGGAGAGGAGGGACTTCATACCTGAACGCCTTGGCCTTTGGTTGCCTCCTTCTCCCTCCCCAACACCTCCTCCACCTCCATAGTGCTTAGCGAAGCTCTGCCGGAGTACTGCAGCTCCATCAACACCACGCCGTCGTGCTGCTGTTGGTGCCATCTCCCTCAACCTCTCCTCCCTCCCTTGCTGGATCAAGAAGGAGGAGACGTGGCTGTTCCGTACGTGTGTTGAACGCGGAGGTGCCGTCCGTTCGGCGCTGGTCATCGGTGATTTGGATCACGTCGAGTACGACTACATCATCACCGTTCTTTTGAACGCTTCCGCTCGCGATCTACAAAGGTATGTAGATGCATCTAATCACTCGTTGCTAGATGAACTCCTAGATGATCTTGGTGAAACGAGTAGGAAATTTTTTGTTTTCTGCAACGTTCCCCAACAGTGGCATCATGAGCTAGGTCTATGCGTAGTTCTTCTTGCGCGAGTAGAACACAATTTGTTGTGGGCGTAGATTTTTCAACTTTCTTGCCGTTACTAGTCCTTTCTTGCTTCAGCGGTATTGTGGGATGAAGCGGCCCGGACCAACCTTACACGTACGCTTACGTGAGACCGGTTCCACCGACTAACATGCACTAGTTGCATAAGGTGGCTGGCGGGTGTCTGTCTCTCCCACTTTAGTTGGAGCGGAATCGATGAACAGGGTCCTTATGAAGGGTAAATAGAAGTTCACAAATCACGTTGTGGCTTTAACGTAGGTAAGAAGACGTTCTTGCTAGAACCCTAATTCAGCCACGTAAAACTTGCAACAACAATTAGAGGACGTCTAACTTGTTTTTGCAGCAAGTGGTTTGTGATATGATATGGCCAAAGTTGTGATGAATGATGAATGATCTATATGTGATGTATGAGATGTTCATGCTATTGTAATAGGATTCACGACTTGCATGTCGATGAGTATGACAACCGGCAGGAGCGATAGGAGTTGTCATTATTCTTTTAATGACCTGCGTGTCATCGAGAAACGCCATGTAAATTACTTTACTTTATTGCTAAACACGTTAGCCATAGTAGTAGAAGTAATAGTTGGCGAGCAACTTCATGGAGACATGATGATGGAGATCATGATGATGGAGATCATGGTGTCAAGCCGGTGACAAGATGATCATGGAGCCCCAAGATGGAGATCAAAGGAGCTATGTGATATTGGCCATATCATGTCACGTTTATTATTTGATTGCATGTGATGTTTATCATGTTTTGCATCTTGTTTACTTAGAACGACGGTAGTAAATAAGATGATCCCTCACAATAAATTCAAGAAGTGTTCCCCCTAACTGTGCACCGTTGCGACAGTTCGCTGTTTCAAAACACCACGTGATGATCGGGTGTTTTATTCAGACGTTCACATACAACGGGTGTAAGACAGATTTACACATGCAAACACTTAGGTTGACTTGACGAGCCTAGCATGTACAGACATGGCCTCGGAACACGGAAGACCGAAAGGTCGAGCATGAGTCGTATAGAAGATACGATCAACATAAAGATGTTCACCGATGTTGACTAGTCCGTCTCACGTGATGATCGGACACGGTCTAGTTTAATTCGGATCATGTAATACTTAGATGACTAGAGGGATGTCTAATCTAAGTGGGAGTTCACTAATAATTTGATTAGTTGAACTTAATTATCATGAACTTAGTCTAAAATCTTTGCAATATGTCTTGTAGATCAAATGGCCAATGTAGTCCTCAACTTCAACGCGTTCCTAGAGAGAAAACTAAGCTGAAAGACGATGGCAGCAACTATACGGACTGGGTCCGGAACCTGAGGATCATCCTCATAGCTGCCAAGAAAGATTATGTCCTACAAGCACCGCTTGGTGACGCACCCGTTCTCCCTGCAGAACAAGATGTTATGAACGCTTGGCAGGCACGTTTCGATGACTACTCCCTCGTTCAGTGCGGCATGCTTTACAGCCTAGAGCCGGGGCTCCAAAAGCGTTTTGAGAGACATGGAGCATATGAGATGTTCGAAGAGCTGAAAATGGTTTTCCAAGCTCATGCCCGGGTCGAGAGATATGAAGTCTCCGACAAATTCTTCAGCTGTAAGATGGAGGAAAACAGTTCTGTCAGTGAGCACATACTCACTATGTCTGGGTTGCATAACCGCTTGACTCAGCTGGGAGTTAATCTCCCGGATGATGTGGTCATTGACAGAATCCTCCAGTCGCTTCCACCAAGCTACAAGAGCTTTGTGATGAACTTCAATATGCAGGGGATGGAAAAGACCATTCCTGAAGTATTTGCTATGCTGAAATCAGCAGAGGTAGAAGTCAGGAAGGAACATCAAGTGTTGATGGTCAATAAAACCACTAAGTTCAAGAAAGGCAAGGGTAAAAAGAACTTCAAGAAGGACGGCAAGGAGGTTGCCGCGCCCGGCAAGCAAGCTGCCGGGAAGAAGCCAAAGAATGGACCCAAGCCCGAGACTGAGTGCTTTTATTGCAAGGGAAGCGGTCACTGGAAGCGGAACTGCCCTAAGTACTTAGCGGATAAGAAGGCCGGCAAAACGAAAGGTATATGTGATATACATGTAATTGATGTGTACCTTACTAGTGCCCGTAGTGGCTCCTGGGTATTTGATATCGGTGCAGTTGCTCACATTTGTAACTCAAAGCAGGGGCTGCGGAATAAGCGGAAACTGGCAAAGGACGAGGTGACGATGCGCGTCGGGAATGGTTCCAAGGTCAATGTGACCGCCGTCGGCACGCTACCTCTGCATCTCCCTTCGGGATTAGTTTTAAACCTTAATAATTGTTATTTAGTGCCAGCTTTGAGCATGAACATTGTATCGGGATCTCGTTTAATTCGAGATGGCTACTCTTTTAAATCTGAGAATAATGGTTGTTCCATTTTTATGAGAGATATGTTTTATGGTCATGCTCCTATGGTGAATGGTTTATTCTTTATGAATCTCGAACGTGATGCTACACATGTTCATAATGTGAGTACCAAAAGAAGTAAGGTTGATAATGATAGTCCCACATACTTGTGGCACTGCCGCCTTGGTCACATAGGTGTCAAACGCATGAAGAAGCTCCATGCTGATGGACTTTTAGAGTCTCTTGATTATGAATCATTTGACACGTGTGAACCATGCCTTATGGGTAAAATGACCAAGACTCCGTTCTCAGGAACAATGGAGCGAGCAACCGACTTATTGGAAATCATACATACTGATGTGTGCGGTCCGATGAGTGTTGAGGCTCGCGGTGGCTATCGTTATGTTCTCACTCTCACTGATGATTTAAGTAGGTATGGGTATATCTACTTAATGAAACACAAGTCTGAAACATTTGAAAGGTTCAAGGAATTTCAGAGTGAGGTTGAAAATCAACGTGACAGGAAAATCAAGTTTCTACGATCAGATCGTGGAGGAGAATACTTGAGTCACGAGTTTGGGGCACACTTAAGAAAATGTGGAATAGTTTCACAACTCACGCCACCTAGAACACCTCAGCGTAATGGTGTGTCTGAACGTCGTAATCGCACTCTGTTAGATATGGTGCGATCTATGATGTCTCTTACCGATTTACCGCTTTCTTTTTGGGGGTATGCTTTAGAGACTGCCGCATTCACTTTAAATAGGGCTCCGTCGAAATCCGTTGAGACGACACCGTATGAATTATGGTTTGGGAAGAAACCTAAGCTGTCGTTTCCAAAAGTTTGGGGATGCGATGCTTATGTCAAGAAACTTCAACCTGAAAAGCTCGAACCCAAGTCGGAAAAATGTGTCTTCATAGGATACCCAAAAGAAACTATTGGGTACACCTTCTACCTCAGATCCGAAGGCAAGATCTTTGTTGCCAAGAATGGGTCCTTTCTGGAGAAAGAGTTTCTCTCGAAAGAAGTAAGTGGGAGGAAAGTAGAGCTTGATGAAGTATTACCTCTTGAACCGGAAAATGGCGCAACTCAAGAAAATGTTCCTGAGGTGCCTGCACCGACTAGAGAGGAAGTTAATGAAAATGATCAAGATACTTCTGATCAAGCCCCTACTGAAATTCTAAGGTCCACAAGGACACGTTCCGCACCAGAGTGGTACGGCAACCCTGTCTTGGAAATCATGTTGTTAGACAATGGTGAACCTTCGAACTATGAAGAAGCGACGGCGGGCCCGGATTCCGACAAATGGCTGGAAGCCATGAAATCCGAGATAGGATCCATGTATGAAAACAAAGTATGGACTTTAACTGACTTGCCCGTTGAGCGGCGAGCCATAGAAAATAAATGGATCTTTAAGAGGAAGACAGACGCGGATGGTAATGTGACCATCTATAAAGCTCGGCTTGTCGCTAAGGGTTATCGACAAGTTCAAGGGGTTGACTACGATGAGACTTTCTCACCGGTAGCGAAGCTGAAGTCCGTCCGAATCATGTTAGCAATTGCCGCATTCTATGATTACGAAATATGGCAAATGGACATCAAAACGGCATTCCTTAATGGTTTCCTTAAGGAAGAATTGTATATGATGCAGCCGGAAGGTTTTGTCGATCCTAAGAATGCTAACAAAGTGTGCAAGCTCCAACGCTCGATTTATGGGCTGGTGCAAGCATCTCGGAGTTGGAACATTCGCTTTGATGAGATGATCAAAGCGTTTGGGTTTACACAGACTTATGGAGAAGCCTGCGTCTACAAGAAAGTGAGTGGGAGCTCTGTAGCATTTCTCATATTATATGTAGATGACATACTTTTGATGGGAAATGATATAGAACTCTTGGACAGCATCAAGGCCTACTTGAATAAAAGTTTTTCAATGAAGGACCTTGGAGAAGCTGCTTATATATTAGGCATCAAAATCTATAGAGGTAGATCGAGACGCCTCATAGGTCTTTCACAAAGCACATACCTTGATAAGATATTGAAGAAGTTCAATATGGATCAATCCAAGAAGGGGTTCTTGCCTGTGTTACAAGGTATGAAATTGAGCTCAGCTCAATGTCCGATCACGGCAGAAGATATAGAAGAGATGAGCGTCATCCCCTATGCCTCAGCCATAGGTTCTATTATGTATGCCATGCTGTGTACCAGACCTGATGTAAACCTTGCCGTAAGTTTGGTAGGAAGGTACCAAAGTAATCCCGGCAAGGAACACTGGACAGCGGTCAAGAATATCCTGAAGTACCTGAAAAGGACTAAGGAAATGTTTCTCGTTTATGGAGGTGACGAAGAGCTCGTCGTAAGGGGTTACGTCGACGCTAGCTTCGACACAGATCTGGATGACTCTAAGTCACAAACCGGGTACGTGTATATTTTGAATGGTGGGGCAGTAAGCTGGTGCAGTTGCAAGCAAAGCGTCGTGGCGGGATCTACATGTGAAGCGGAGTACATGGCAGCCTCGGAGGCAGCACATGAAGCAATATGGGTGAAGGAGTTCATCACCGACCTAGGAGTCATACCCAATGCGTCGGGGCCGATCAAGCTCTTCTGTGACAACACTGGAGCTATTGCACTTGCCAAGGAGCCCAGGTTTCACAAGAAGACAAGGCACATCAAGCGTCGCTTCAACTCTATTCGTGAAAATGTTCAAGATGGAGACATAGAGATTTGTAAAGTACATACGGACCTGAATGTAGCAGATCCGTTGACTAAACCTCTCCCTAGAGCAAAACATGATCAACACCAGAATTCCATGGGTGTTTGATTCATCACAATGTAACTAGATTATTGACTCTAGTGCAAGTGGGAGACTGTTGGAAATATGCCCTAGAGGCAATATTAAAAGCATTATTATTATATTTCCTTGTTCATGATAATTGTCTTTATTCATGCTATAACTGTGTTATCCGGAAATCGTAATACATGTGTGAATAACAAACATCAACATGTCCCTAGTGAGCCTCTAGTTGACTAGCTCGTTGATCAACAGATAGTCATGGTTTCCTGACTATGGACACTGGATGTCATTGATAACAAGATCACATCATTAGGAGAATGATGTGATGGACAAGACCCAATCCTAAACATAGCACAAGATCGTATAGTTCGTTTGCTAGAGTTTTCCAATGTCAAGTATCTTTTCCTTAGACCATGAGATCGTGTAACTCCCGGATACCGTAGGAGTGCTTTGGGTATGCCAAACGTCACAACGTAACTGGGTGACTATAAAGGCAGACTACGGGTATCTCCGAAAGTGTCTGTTGGGTGACATGGATCAAGATTGGGATTTGTCACTCCGTATGACGGAGAGGTATCACTGGGCCCACTCGGTAATGCATCATCATAATGAGCTCAGAGTGACCAAGTGTCTGGTCACGGGATCATGCATTACAGTACGAGTAAAGTGACTTGCCGGTAACGAGATTGAACGAGGTATTGGGATACCGACGATCGTATCTCGGGCAAGTAACATATCGATAGACAAAGGGAATAGCGTACGGGGTTGATAGAATCCTCGGCATCGTGGTTCATCCGATGAGATCATCGTGGAGCATGTGGGAGCCAACATGGGTATCCAGATCCCGCTGTTGGTTATTGACCGGAGAGTCGTCTCGGTCATGTCTCCTTGTCTCCCGAACCCGTAGGGTCTACACACTTAAGGTTCAGTTATGCTAGGGTTGTAGGGATATGTATATGTAGTAACCCGAATGTTGTTCGGAGTCCCGGATGAGATCCCGGATGTCACGAGGAGTTCCGGAATGGTCCGGAGGTAAAGATTTATATATGGGAAGTCCTGTTTCGGGCATCGGGACAAGTTTCGGGGTTATCGGTATTGTACCGGCACCACCGGAAGGGTCCCGGGGGTCCACCGGGTGGGTCCACCTGTCCCGGGGGGGCACATGGGCTGTAGGGGGTGCGCCTTGGCCTAACGGGCCAATGGCACCAGCCCCACATAGGCCCATGCGCCTAGGGTTTGAAGGGGGAAGAGTCCTAGGAGGGGAAGGCACCTCCTAGGTGCCTTGGGGGGAAGGGAAACCCCCCTTTGGCTGCCGCACCCCCTAGGAGATTGGATCTCCTAGGGCCGGCCACCCCCCCTTGGCCCTCCTATATATAGTGGGGGAGAGGAGGGACTTCATACCTGAACGCCTTGGCCTTTGGTTGCCTCCTTCTCCCTCCCCAACACCTCCTCCACCTCCATAGTGCTTAGCGAAGCTCTGCCGGAGTACTGCAGCTCCATCAACACCACGCCGTCGTGCTGCTGCTGGTGCCATCTCCCTCAACCTCTCCTCCCTCCCTTGCTGGATCAAGAAGGAGGAGACGTGGCTGTTCCGTACGTGTGTTGAACGCGGAGGTGCCGTCCGTTCGGCGCTGGTCATCGGTGATTTGGATCACGTCGAGTACGACTACATCATCACCGTTATTTTGAACGCTTCCGCTCGCGATCTACAAAGGTATGTAGATGCATCTAATCTCTCGTTGCTAGATGAACTCCTAGATGATCTTGGTGAAACGAGTAGGAAAATTTTTGTTTTCTGCAACGTTCCCCAACATTATTGTCCCTTTGTAACCCGGCATCTTGAGCTGCAAATAGATATAACAAGGCCGTGCCATGAATTTGGCATAAGCCGGCCGCCCAAACAAGGCGTGATACGGGCTCCGAATTTTCACTACCTCAAAGGTTAGTGTTTCAAATCGGGAATCATGCTCGTCCCCGAAAGCCACCTCCAAGGCTATCTTACCAACAGGATACGCTGATTTGCTTGGCACCACACCATGGAACACCGTATTAGACGGTCTGAGATCCTTGTCTGTTAGCCCCATGCGGCGGAATGTCTCATAGTACAGGATGTTAATACTGCTCCCTCCATCCATGAGTACCTTGGTGAATTTATAACCTCCCACCTGAGGGTCTACCACTAATGCCAACTGGCCCGGATTGTCAACCCGGGGGGGGGGGTGATCCTCCCTGCTCCACACGATAGGCTGCTCCGACCAACGTAAATAACGCGGTACGGCCGGTTCAACAGAGTTCACTGCTCGCTTGTGAAGTTTCCGGTCGCGCTTATCCAAGCTAGTTGTGAAAACGTGATATTGCCCATTGTTCAACTGTTTTGGCTGGCTCTGATAACCCGACCGCTGCTGCTGCTGTTGTTGGTTGTAACCCCCTTGACCGCTCTGATTATCCTGGTTATTATTACCGCCCTGATTGAAACCTGAACCGGAAGCTCCATCGTGACCCGGCCCATGGAAACCGGATCCTGAGCCACCACCTGACCCACGGTCATACCGGAAGGCATTAGAGTTTTTAAATTCCTGCATAATGTAACAATCCTTCCAAAGGTGGTTAGCCGGCGCCTCCTTCGTCCCGTGTTTTGGGCAAGGCTGGTTCAACAAATAGTTTAAGCGATCCGGTTTAGGATTTGGAGCCCCATTACGATTCGCCGCTTTACCTCTGCGCCGCTGACCCTTGTCCTGCGCATTAGTGTTAGCCACAAAGGCCATGCTGCCATCCGCTTTACGCTTGCCTCCGTTTCCATGGCCCGCCGGTTTGTATTGATGCCCCTTAGAGTTGCTATTCTTTTTTTCCTTCCTTGCTTCGTCATCGTCAGTATCGGGATCGTTGGTACTATCAGAATCAGCATACTTCACTAAAGCGGCCATGAGAGTTCCCATGTCATTACAGAACCGCTTCATACGCCCCAACTTCAACTTTAGAGGCTTAAACCGGCAGTTGCCCTCCAGGGTTAAGATCGCAGAGTCAGCATTGATCCTGTCAGATGAGTGCAAGACTTCAGAAACGCGGCGTACCCAATGGGTTGTTGACTCTCCGTCCTCCTGAACACAAGCCGCCAAGTCTACTATGGACTTAGGCTGCTTACACGTATCTTTGAAATTCTGGATAAACCGGGTCCGCAACTGGGCCCATGAACTGATAGAATTAGGCGGCAGGCTCTTCAACCAAGTACGGGCTGTGCCTTCAAGCATCATGGTGAAGTACTTTGCACACGCGGTCTCATCCACATCCAGCATCTCCATTGCCATCTCATAACTCTCTACCCGCGCTTCTGGAGGTAAATCAGCGGTGTAATTTGGCACCTTGCGCGGGCCCTTGAAGTCCTTGGGCAGGCGTACATTGCGTAAAGCGGGGACTAAACAAGGCACTCCCAAGCTAGATGCGACCCCTGGCCCGGTAGGACGAACCGGTGTAAGCTGATCCGCCTCGTTCTGTGCTGCTAACTCGGCCTCCCTTCGTGCCCGGGCCCGGTCCACTACATCCTGAGCATCATGAACACCACCGGCCGGGTTATTGCCACGGGCCGCTTCACGGCCCCGCGCATTGCTTGATATGGCCGGTTCATCCAGGCACCTACTATAGCTCCGGCTTGGACGAGGTGTGGAATGAATCCGATTGCGGCTGTATGAATATGCCTCCTGTTGAATCAAAGCGGTCCGGAGAAGTTCCTTAACCCGGCACGTCTCTATTGCTTGTGGAGAGTCTCCTTCGACCGGGATAGCTTCTAATCGCGCAGTAGCTACGACAAGATTGTCCATAGGATTAGAATAATGACCCGGAGGTGTCTGGACCGGCGGAGGAATCACAATTGTCTGCCGAGGAGGTTCCATCAGGCGGGGTTGGACCATCGCTCCTGGCCCTGGTACCTCGACCCGGTTTACCTCCATGTGCCCCGGCGGATTACTGGTTCCAACTCCCGGAGTGTGAAAGAGATTTCGAGGGTCGAACCCTAATGGCAGGCGTGATCTGTGCTTCCGTTTCAAGACCTCCTGTGATGTGTTCTGGTTGAGCATGAGCTTATAGGCCTGGGCGTCCAAAGCGGCCCGCTCTGCAGCCATCCTGTCCTTCTCTGCTGCCAGGTCGGCTTTGGCCTGTATGATCTGCTCTCTCACCTTCGCAATCTCCGCATCATGGGCCTCCAGATCCGCCGGATTGGCCTCTGCCATAAGTACCGCTAGTGCGTCAAACAGGTCAGACAGAACTTGAACCGGTGGGGGCACAAGGCCTCCTGCCCTTGCTGCCGCTGCCGCTGCTGATCCGGAGAGCATTGCTGCTGCGGTTGAAGAGTGATTCACCGCCTGCGTGCCGGCCATGAATATTCCAACCCGGTTGATCTGATCTGGGGGGTCCGGAACACTGTCGCCATCGGAACAGCCCCTAATCTGGTCATCTTGCAACTGGTACAATGATTCGATCTCTCCGGTTGAGGACTCGTCGCCGGAATAAACGACGGTCTCACTACCGTATTCTGACTCGTCCTCGTGCTCTCCTCCGTGGATGACTCCCACGAAGGCACGCCTCATGGCCGGTTTAACCTGGGTAGATCTCGCACGCTGAGCCGTCTCGACGAGGTCGGTGCGGATGTCCGGCTCAGGCCCAGGCTCACCAATCTTGCTGATAAAAACGTGTATGCCACCAAAGGGGACCCGGTACCCGTACTCGATCGAGCCGGCTTTGGGACCCCATCCTGCATCGTCGATGTAGAGCTTGCCGCGACGACTCTTGCTCATCCGGCCCACAGCATAGCCTTCGAGTCATTTGAGCTTGCCCTCCAAGATCATCAAACCGTCGTGCGATAGCCCCACGGTGGGCGCCAACTGTCGTGGATTTGTCACGGCAGATGCCCTTGTGAAAGGACTTAGTCGTGGAGCCATCGCTACGGGTTAACTTGAAGGGGTTAAAGCGGACACAAAGACACAAGGGTTTATACTAGTTCGGCCCCTTCGATGAAGGTAAAAGCCTACGTCTAGTTGTGATGGAATTGATGTGGTTTCGATGTCTAGGGAGCAAACAAGCTTCGCCTAGGCTCGAGTTGTTGTTGTCTATCCTTGAACCGCCGCCGGGTCGTCCCCTTATATACACGGGTGACGCCCGTCGGTCCACAGAGTCCCACACCGGTTCATACTCGTATCCCGGTTGGTCTCTCTCTATTCCTAACTTACAATGCAAGTTTACATATCAAGCCGGTTTACGGCTACAGGTTCTAAACCGACTACAGGCCTTGGGCCTTCATCTGCTTAATCACCTTTAAACTACTAATGAAGCTAACCCGGCCCAGGTAGGCCGGTTCACGCCCAGTGGTAATATCCCCAACAAAATCCTTGATGAACCATCATGTAGAGCCTCCATGAAGAACTCCGGTAATGAAAGGCTGATAGAAAGAAAGAGAAGTTGGAAACACAAGGTGAAGCCTTGTAATGATTTAGATGGAGCTTTGCGATGATATAACCGAGAGAACTTGGAACTCTGGAAAGAAAAGATGAATACTAGAACAGAGAATTACTTCATCATGAACAATCTCCGGAAGAAGGAATTAATCACTTGGATGAAACAAGAATAAGAATTATGTCATGCCTATCCTTCACCAATTTAAATTGATGACAAGCAACGGATTTGGCATACTACTTATTCTCATAGAAAGGATTAAGAGAGATATAGCATAAACTTGAGAAGGAATAGATAGAACCACCGGTGGGATTTGGAAATAACAAATGAATTGATATGATAACGAAGGAAGTGAAATGTTGAATGAACCACCGTAAGAATAGAAAATGAAAGTAACAAAGGCACAATTCTCCGGGAAGAATTGGAAAACGAATGAAGATACTTGAGGGGATTTAGATACATGAGAACGAAGAGATCATGAACTGATTAGAGGGTATTTGAACGATGCACCAGAAGAATTCGAGAACGAGAGTTGAAAGCTGAGAATGAACAATTCTAAGATGATGGGCTACGGAGAATCAATCTGAAAAGACTCTTGAATTGCTCCGGATGGGTGAAAAGAATTCTCACAATTGAAAACAATTATGAGAGGATGGCAATAACGCTAGAACCATGAATCTCTGGAAGAACGGTTAAGGATTTAAGAGGAACTCTTCTTCGGTCTTCAAAATCCGAGAAATGACGACGAGAAACACCACCATAAATTGTTGAGATACTCCGAAATGAATAATAGAAAGGTTGAATCAACGATGAAAATAATTTGAAAGATCTTGGAGAATGACATTTGACTGATGATATTTCATTCTTACGTCAAACTTTCAAATGAATTTGAGAATCGCTCCTGATAATTCGAAGAGTCAGGTAAGATCCTGGGAAAAGACCTGTGGGTTAGGGCCCACTAAAAGGAAAACACCGTTGGAAATGATTTTACAAGGAGATTGCACCGGTTGAATTAAATGGCTTGAATGAGATAACAATCTCCAAATAGCTTGAACGGATTAAGAATGGAAACACAAATCTTCTGAGATATCTTCAGCACTCCGGATATGAATAGAGAGAAGTGAAAGATTAAGAGGTGCACCGGTATGAAAAAGCATTTGCAACAAGGAAAAGAGTATGATCAAACCGCAAGCTTGAATTGGATCCACCGGAGAAGAAAAGAGAACGGAGGATGATGAACTTGAAACTATTGAGCATCTTCATGGGAAATCACCGGATAAGAACATTGAAAGAAAAGAATTAAGAGACTTCCCACAAATAAAAGGATACATGATTAAGAAATCTGAGTCCTTGAAGTAAAAAGGTGGGAGGGCGGGAAAACAAAGGCAACTTGGGATGGATGAAACAAACACCGTTGAGAAAACTTAGAATTGATCTTGCGGATGTTGAAAATGATCGGATCCACTAGAAGAGAAGCACACCGGTTGGAAAGAATTGACATGACAACCTCAGTGATCAAGAAGGATTAGCACTCCCATAGAAATATGAGAACACCGCTTGAAAGGTATGGATTCAACATTTGACTTCGAAGCAACTCGAATACCACAAATAAAACAAAACAAAGGATTTGTCTTGCAAGATAAGCCGGAACAAATACATATGATAGAGATTTACCCAATCCCATATCATGCATTTGTCGGAAAGATATTCTAGGAGCTACTTGAATTCCCACCTATAAACTCCCGAAACTTTCTGGTTATGCAATCTGGTGTTGGGGATACAGGGGAAGCAATATATCTCACCCAAACTAACAATACCTACATCCAAGCTGTATCCATCCGTCAACACATAACCAAGAAACCTTCGGAAATCGTGTACCTCAACCTTCGAAAAGCATCCGTTATACGAGCTATGGCAATACTCCCGAACTCCCCAGTACTGGGTGACGTCGAGGTTATCTCACCAACAATTACATAAAAGAGATTTTCGATGTCGGCAAAACTCAGGTATTCCAGAAGTGCAACGATAAAATTGTGACGACAACACCTCGGAGCTCAACTCCCCGGGTAAATGCCACATAATAGACAGGAGGCACCAAGAACAATGTTCTCATCACAAAACCATTGGAACGATTCCAAGATACCCGCGTGATCCTAAGAAAAATTTAGTTAAATTTGAGGAGAGAAAAGTCAAAACATCTACGTCAGGAGACTTCACCAGAGCGACGAAGGGGCTGAGGAGTAAAAAGAATCTTACTCTCTGATATATATAATCCTAAGACTCAAAATAGTTTTATTCTAGACTCAACAATGGCCAACAATCAAGGGGGCTCCTATGGTCGGTCGAGGCTCTGATACCAACTTGTCACGCCCAATATGCGACCCTATCCAAAAGGAACTCGAAGGTCCCACCAAGGATAGACCCGCATATTGAAACGCTTTTGCAAGGTGGATATCATTACATCAACATTACATAATAGATGGGGATACATACAAGAGGCATACAATGCCACACGAATACAACATCACAATACATAAGAGCATCAACCGACTATGGATGAAACACAAACAGAAACTCAAACGACATCCACCCTGCTAGCCCAGGCTGCCGACCTGGAACCTATCCCCTGTTCGAAGAAGAAGCAGAAGAAGAACTCTAAACAAGCAAACATCGCTCTCGCGTCATGATCATTGCATAACCTGTCCCTGCAACTGTTGTTGCAGTAATCTGTGAGCCATGAGGACTCAGCAATCCCATTACCATGGGTATCAAGACTAGCAAAGCTTAAAGGGAAGGAAGGGGTAAAGTGGTGAGGTTGCAGCAGCGACTAAGCATATATGGTGGCTAACATACACAAATAAGAGCGAGAAGAGAGCAAGCGGAACAGTCGTGAAGCTAGCAATGATCAAGAAGTGATCCTGAACTCCTACTTACGTCAAACATAACCCAGAAACCGTGTTCACTTCCCGGACTCCACCAAAAAGAGACCATCACGGCTACACACACGGTTGATGCGTTTTAATTCGTATCTGGTGTCAAGTTATCTACAATCGGACATTAACAAATTCCCATCTGCCTATAACCGCAGGCACGGCTTTCGAAAGTTTATACCCTGCAGGGGTGTCCCAACTTAGCCCATGATAAGCTCTCGCGATCAACGAAGGATATACCATCTCCCAGGAAGACCCGATCAGACTCGGAATCCTGGTTTACAAGACATTTCGACAATGGTAAAACAAGACCAGCAAAGCCGCCCGATGTGCCGAAAAATCCCGATAGGAGCTGCACATATCTCGTTCTCAGGGCACACCGGATGAGCAAGACGACGGGTTGGCATAGACCCTGGTTGCCCAGGGGGCACCGAACATCGCTCGGTTTGGACCAACACTTAGACAAGCACTGGCCCGGGGGGGCTAAAATAAAAATGACCCTCGGGTTAATTACTCCCAAGGGAAATGTAGGTGATGGTGAGGCAAATGGTAAAACCAATGTTGGGCCTTGCTGGAGGAGTTTTATTCAAAGCGAACTGTCAAGGGGGTCCAATAAATCACCCGACCGCGTAAGGAACGCAAAATCCGGGAACATAACACCGGTATGACGGAAACTAGGGCGGCAAGAGTGGAACAAAACACCAGGCATAAGGCCGAGCCTTCCACCCTTTACCAAGTATATAGATGCATTAATTATATAAGAGATATTGTGATATCCCAACCAAAATCCTGTCCACCATGGAGCAATCTTCAACTTCACCTGCAACTAGCAACGCTATAAGAGGGTTGAGCAAAGCGGTAACATAGCCAAGCAATGGTTTGCTAGGAAGGGTGTCAAAGGTTAGAGGTTCATGGCAATTTGGGAGGCTTGAGGAGCAAACGATAGGTAACGCAACATAGCGATAGAACGAAGCAACTAGCATAGTAATGATAGTAGTGAGATCCAGGGTAGTGGTCATTTTGCTTGAAATCCCGCTAGGAAGAAGAACGAGTCCATGAAGAAGATGAACGGGAGTAGTCGAACGAATCCTCACAATCGCAACATTACCGAAACTAAGAAGCAACACCGGAAAGAAATAAACAACATGGTAAATTCACAAGCATAAACATGGCATGATGCACAAACAAGTATGATGCATGTTCGGTTTAATAAGGCATGGCATGGCAAAGTGCAACAAACAATACTACCAATTAAGTGGAGCTCAATATGCAATGAGTTGCATATTGACGAAACACCACATTGACATATTTAGTTTAATCTCGTTTAGGTACACAACAATATTAAATGTTGTTAAACATGGCAAGAGGTGAAACATAATTAATCTACCTATCTAGGCAAGTTTAAATGAGGCCGGAAGTTACAAACAACAATTCCGGAAAATCCCCATGTGCATATTTTAGATTTGGTACTATTCTGCCCTAAAACATATTTTAATGTTGTTAAACATGCAATATGAGTGAACCAAGTTAATCTAGGCATTTTCCACCCCAAATACATGTAAAGTTTATTTAAAACCGAGCTACGGTTATTTAGTTACGAAATAAATCATTTTAACATGGCATTTAAGCAAATTAACACAAACAACATTTTAAACATGGATGAAAGTGGCATATTATTAATCTACACAATTTTCTGAGCATTTTACATGTATAAATCATTTTAATCCGATGCACGGTTTGTGAGTTTTTATATGCATGAAATCTAGGGGGTTTTCTGCAAAACTGTTAATACACTGGATAATGATTAAATCGCAGGACAAGAAAAAAACACAGGAGATGGGCCGAATCTGAGATCTGGCCCAGGCGTGGGGGACTGCTCGCATCGGGCCTTGAGGCCAGCAGATCTGGTGGGCTGGGGTGGCTGAAGGGGCACGGCTGGGCCTGGCGACGCGGCCCAGGAGGGGAGGCTGCAGGAGGGGCACGCTGGGCCTAGAGGTCGCTGGCACAGGCGCGACACGGTCGTGGCCTTGGCGCGGTCAACGGCGAGGAGGGGAGACCGGATCGGGGCGATGCAGGGCGCGGCGGCGGATCCGAGTGCAGCAGGACGACGGCGAGCGCGGAGGTCATGAATGGATGCGGGGGAGGGAGCTGAGGCCGGATCTGGTGATGGAGTCACCGGGGAGGCGAGGTCCAGCACGGCAGGGCGGCGGCGAGTGGTTCGGCAGCGGCTCCTGCAAAACAATGGCGGCGGCACAGGGATTAGAGGAGAGCACGGGAGCAGGGAGGAGAAGAGGAGGCGCGGGGCACTGCCTGGACGGGGACTCGACGACCTGGCGGCAGCGACAAGGCTCGCCGGCGGCGGGGCTCCGGCGACCTGGCGGCGGGGCGGCGAGGAGCGGCAGCACGGGATCGAGCGGGAGGCTCGGGCGGTGCTCCGGCGCAGGGCGGGGCAGCTCGGGGCCCAGATGGGCTTTCCAGGGCCCGATCTGGGTTCCTGGCGGGCCGCGACGGTGGGGCTGGATGGGGCGACGTGGCAGCGCCTGGTTGGCTGCGCGCGTCGCCGGCCGCGGGGTTGGACGATGGGGGCGCGACAAGTGGCGGCGGGGTGCTGGCTGGGCATGGATTTCGAGGAGAGGAGGTGGGAGGCAGCTGGCTGATGATTGGGGGGCACGGATTTCAAGGAGAAGGGAAGAGAAGGCCAAAATGGCATGTGGGGGGTATAAATAGGCAGGGGTCTAGGGTTAGGGGGGTTAGGAGGGGTTTCCGGACCCTCGGATCGCGATCGTGCGCTCCGGACAGAGAGGGGGACTAGGTGGCTGCAGGTGGGCTATGTAGAATGCCTCGAGCTGAGATGAGAGAGAAACAGAGCGACCCGGTGGCAGCTTCCGGATACCGAAAACGTCCGACGCTAGACCGGCTATAGTGCGGTTGTAACTTTAACGGTTGGGCTATCAAACGGACTCCGAATGCGACAAAACTTGACAGGCGGCCTGTCTACACTATAATAAGACCGCATGACAAGTTGCAACCCATTCCGAGAACATTTTTATGCCACTTATAAAATAATATTTCGGAGGTGTCGCGGGCGCGTGCGAGTGTTGTCGGGCTCAAAACGGACAACGGAGAGAACCGGCGAAACACGAACGGATGCAAGTTTTGAAAATGATGCTGATGCAATGCGCATGATGCTATGAGACGAGATGCATAACAAGAACAAAATGCAAAACAACAGACAAAAACCCAACCACGGAGGAAATATCATATCGCATCTCCGGAAAAGGCAAGAGTTGGAGTTACGAATATGGAAAGTTGCATCCGGGGCGTTACAATATTGCTGTTCAAAGCTTTGTAAGCATTTGATGTTATATACTCATATGAAGGACCGACTCAACCAGGCCAGTTAAGCTGCCCCTTGGGGACTACGTAGTAAGCCGGACTTCTTGCATGTTTTATCCATCTATGATACTAATGTCACTAAATTTATTTCCAAGTCTACAGCATATTCATCATAAGCAATAGACTTGGGGGCTGGCATAGTAAAGATAAACGAAATCAGAGAAAGAGTTGTACAAATTTTTTGTGCATCTGCTTCACCATGTCAATCTCGAGGTTACGACTGCTGTGCACTTGGCTCATGTAGCCAGAAAAGACTTCTCCAATACTCATTTGAGTATAGTCCGCGATGTCAAGCTTGATCCAGCGGTGTTCAAGAAGCTCCTCCTTGATGGAACATATGGCCAGCATGGTTGGCCTTCTCGGCTCAGCAAAGTCGGTTCTGGTGATCTCAACGTCAGTGTCTTGAGGATCATCCGTCCTCACCGGGCTAGGAGCTTCCGGGTTTTCTGAGCCGTCAACGGCTCTCTCAGCAGGTAGGTCAGCAGTTGAAGTTGGTATGTCTTGAGCTGGCTCAGGTAGCGGCTCATGAGTTGACGATTCAGGCGCAGTTGTTCCAAGCACTGGCTCGGTCACAACCGTGTCTTCTGCTGGCATGCTCTTCTTGACCCTTTTGCTGGGCTTGGCTTGTCCACTGCATAAAATCAAAAGGGTAAGTGAAAATGCAATGAATTGAAATGAGTACAGGATAGGCAGGTTATCATTACCCTGGTGCGTTCTTGAAAGCCGGCAAATTGGACTGCATTGAGTTACTGGAGGAAGGGGAAGTTTCATGATAATCTGATTCAGAAGAATTGAGAGGTTGGCGAGTAAGACCCGCCAAAGGATAAAAGGAATTCAAATCAGAGGTGACCTCGTTCCGGCGCTCCTTTGGGGTGTTTGGCAAGCCGGAGGAGAGCTCCGCGTCCTTGCTAGTCCAGGTCTGCCTCCCGGCTCTCATGAATCTGTCGCTTCAAAAGAAATTGAGGATCTTGATAAGCTAAGGGATGTGAAAATCTTAATTTCTGGGTTAATCTGCGGATTTTCTGTCTTGGCAAAGGCTCGGAGTCAGAGGAAATGATAGTTACCTCTTCAACATTGTTACGGCTGGCTCCTGTGTCCTCCTGCTGATAATCAGTGTCAATAAGATGGTTAAAAAAGGAGCCAAGAGAGTCAAGGGCTACCTCTGACTCAGAAGAATCTGCTAGCCAAAGCAGGTTAGAGGCAGTGGCTTTCTTGCCCTTCTTCTTGGCAGCCTCTTTCCTAGCGGCTTTCTTCTCCTTCCTCGCTTTCTTGGTAGCTTCATGGTCATATTTGACCTTCCAGAATTTATCACCCGCTTGCAAAGGTTAACATATTTATGAGTATGGGTGAAACATCGAAACATCAAAGTAATTATTTCATATGGGCGGCTTACCTTTGGAACGGGTTTAGCTTTGCAGAAGGGGGCTAAGCCCACCTTAGCACAATCCGCCAGGCTCTTGTTCAAAAGGGACTTTGTCACATCATTGATGACATCTTCGGCAAGTCATCAGGGTTGTGTCGCAGAGGGTCATCCTTTGCGCCTGTATAATCGCACATCAAGTCGGGGCGGCGGCTCAGCGGAATGACCCGCCAGGCGAGCCGAACCCGGACTAGGTCAATGCCAGTTAACCCGTTCCCCAGAAGAGCCTTGATCTTGGCTAAAGTGGGGGCGAGTGTTTTGCGTTCGGCGGATGTAATCTTGTCAGGAAGCGGATGGTTGTTCCCAAGACGTAGAGCACGAAACCCGGGCAGGGGGTTCTCACCATCCGGAGAGGTGTCTTGACAGTAAAACCATGTTTGATTCCATTCTTTGGGATGACTCGGCGGGTTGGCATAAGGAAAGATTATGTCCCTACGACGTTGGATTAAAACACCTCCAAGCTCTAGGCTCTGGCCACTGGCACACTCATTTTGGCGGTTCAAGTAGAATAGCTCTCTGAAGAGTAAAATATTGGGTTCTTCTCCAAGATATACTTCACTGAATACTTGGAAGTTGCAGATATTGGACACGTAATTGGGTCCGATGTCTTGTGGGCAAAGATCAAAGAAGTGCAACACATCTCTGAAGAATTTTGAGCCAGGTGGAGAGAAACCCCGGTTCATGTGATCCGTGAAAACAACAACTTCTCCCTCTTTGGGCTGAGGAATTTCCTCCTCCGGGTTAGGAGCACGATAAGACATAATTTCTTTCTTCGGCAGATAGCCGGTCTTCACAAAATCATCAAGAGTGCTATCTATGACAATGGATTTGACCCAGTTGCAGAAGTGGGTGCTTTCGGTGCCATTGTGTTGTAAGCCTAAGACAGAGTAAAAAGTACCGGTTCAAATTTAAGTCGGGCAAAAAAAATGAGCCGTCAAGACTATTTAAACCGCTGTGGGTAGTTAAAGTTATCAATTGAGCATCGCCTCTTTAAAGCCGGTGATCAGAGTCGCCATGGCTAGATGAATCTAACAAGTGCAGATTTTTGCCTAAGTGTTGCACAAACAGGTTTCACAAACTGCAGCCATTATTTTGGATCAAACAGACGTTCAGAAAAGAAAATTTTCTAGACCTAAAAACATGGCACAGAGGGGTTCATGCGTTCTAGTGGGGATTATTTACAAAGAAAGAAGATCTGCTAGTGCCTAAAATGGATGCGGAACACCTACCGCATGAGATCTATGATATTGTTGGATCAAAGGAAGCCATAGCAGAAGGAATACGAAGATTAAGATGAACTTTGCACAGTACAAAAGAACACGCTAACCCTAGCATGGATCTATGGTGCAGAAAGGGGAAAACTTCCAGCGGTAGATCTGCTGCGGAGGGGCGCTGCCATTCACTGGTCAAGTTCAGGTCGATGCAGCGGCCAAGGTAGACGGAGACGAGGTCCGCTGTGGCGGCGGCGGCGGAGCTCCAATGATAGATGGGGGCGAGAGGAATAAGACGCAGAAAGGGAAGAATGAGAAGGACCTACTCGGGTCTATTTATAAGGAAGGGCCACTAAAAGAGTGTGAAAAATGAGGAGGCCGAAAACATAAATTATCCAACTACAAGGACGCCTCGATTTTCGGAATGGTCATCAAGACAAAGATCCATTGAGGTACATTGAACAAAATGTGCTTTTATGACAGGTGACGTCATGGCAGGTTACAGCAAATCCAGATGATGATGTCATGGCGGGTTACGAAAATTTCATAAGGGTAGAAGATTTTTCTTAAGTATTGAAGATTGACATGAACCAATCCAAATCAATCTGGGGCCTAATGTTGGGGATATAACTATTGGTATGACCTGCCTAGGAGGGGCCGGGTTATACTTACAAATATTCTTGAAGCCCAAGACCAAGGATAGAGATGGCGGTTCAGTTCAGGGCCCAAAGCCCGGAGGCGACTTAAGGCCCGTAGTGATAAACCGCCATATGTGCGTGACTTGTATTGTAAGGCAAGAATAGTTAAGAGACCAAGTCAGACACTGTTTATGAGCCGGTCAGGACTCTGTAAGCCGCTGGGCATCGACCTCTGTATATAAAGGGATGACCCGGCGGCGGTTCAGGGCAAGTAACATCAACTCGAGAGCTAGGTCAAGCGATTCGCTCCCTGGTTATCGAGACAAAAGTAATCCCAGCCAAAAGTGGATCGTAGGATTTTACCTTCACCGTAAGGAGCCGAACCAGTATAAACCTCATGTCCTTTGTCCCGATTAACCCCTTTAAGCTTCCTAGTTGTGATGGATCCATGACTAAGTCCTTTCACTAGGACATCTGACGTGATAATTCCATGACATGATGTGAACTAGATTATTGACTCTAGTGCAAGTGGGAGATTGAAGGAAATATGCTCTAGAGGCAATAATAAAGTTATTATTTATTTCCATAATTCATGATAAATGTTTTTTTCATGCTAGAATTGTATTAACTGGAAACTTAGTACATGTGTGAATACATAGACAAACAAAGTGTCACTAGTATGCCTCTACTTGACTAGCTTGTTGAATCAAAGATGGTTAAGTTTCCTAGCCATAGACATGAGTTGTCATTTGATTAATGGGGTCACATCATTGGAGAATGATGTGATTGACTTGACCCATTCTGTTAGCTTAGCACTTGATCGTTTAGTATGTTTCTATTGCTTTCTTCATGACTTATACATGTTCCTATGACTATGAGATTATGCAACTCCCGAATACCGGAGGAACACTTTGTGTGCTACCAAATGTCACAACATAACTGGGTGATTATAAAGGTGCTCTACAGGTGTCTCCGATGGTGTTTGTTGAGTTGGCATAGATCGAGATTAGGATTTGTCACTCCGATTGTCGGAGAGGTATCTCTGGGCCCTCTCGGTAATTCACATCACTATAAGCCTTGCAAGCAATGTGACTAATGAGTTAGTTGCGGGATGATGCATTACGAAACGAGTAAAGAGACTTGCCGGTAACGAGATTGAACTAGGTATTGAGATACGATCGAATCTCGGGCAAGTAACATACCGATGACAAAGGGAACAACGTATGTTGTTATGCAGTTTGACCGATAAAGATCTTCGTAGAATATGTAGGAGTCAATATGAGCATCCAGGTTCCGCTATTGGTTATTGACTGGAGATGTGTGTCGGTCATGTCTACATAGTTCTCGAACCCGTAGGGTCTGCATGCTTAACGTTTGGTGACGATTTATAATATGAGTTATGTGATTTGATGACCGAAGTTTGTTCGGAGTCCCGGACGAGATCGGGGAAATGACGAGGAGTCTCGAAATGTTCTAGACGTAAAGATCGATATATAGAAATGCTATATTCCGACATCGGAAAGGTTCTGAGTGGTTCGGGTATTTATCGGAGTACCGAGAGTTACGGGAATTCACCGGGGAGTATATGGGCCTTATTGGGCTTTAAGGGAGAGAGAGAGAGGCAGGCCGCGCACCCTCCATGGCCTAGTCCGAATTGGACTAGGGGGAGGGGAGGTGCCCCCTCCTTCCTTCTCTTCTCTTTTCCCTTTCCTTGTCTCCTACTCCTACTACTTGGAAGGGGGGAATCCTACTCCAGGTGGGAGTAGGACTCCTCCAGGGCGCGCCATAGGAGGGCCGGCCCTCCCCCCTCCTCCACTCCTTTATATACGGGGGAGGGGGGCACCCCATGGACATACAAGTTGATCATTGATCTTTAGCCGTGTGCGGTGCCCCCCTCCACCATAATCCACCTCCGTCATATCGTAGCGGTGCTTAGGTGAAGCCCTGCGTCGGTAGCTTCATCAACACCGTCATCACACCGTCATGCTGACGGAACTCTCCCTTGAAGCTCTACTGGATCGTGAGTTCGTGGGATGTCACCGAGCTGAACGTGTGCAGATCATGGAGGTGTCGTACGTTCGGTACTTGGATCGATCGATCGTGAAGACGTACAACTACGTCAACCACGTTGTCATAATGCTCCCGCTTGCGGTCTACGAGGGTATGTGGACGACACTCTCCCCTCTCGTTGCTATGCATCACCATGATCTTGCGTGTGCGTAGGAAATTTTCTGAAATTACTACGTTCCCCAAGAGGTGATGCATAGCAATGAGAGGGGAGAGTGTGTCCACGTACCCTCTTAGACTGAAAGCGGAAGCGTTTCAATAACGCCGTTGATGTAGTCGAACTTCTTCACGATCCAACCGATCAAGTACCAAACGCATGGCACCTCCGCGTTCAGCACACGTTCAGCTCGATGACGTCCCTTGAACTCTTGATCCAGTTGAGGACAAGGGTGAGTTCCGTCAGCACGACAGTGTGGCGACGGTGATGATGATGCTACCGGCGCAGGGCTTTGCCTAAGCACTATGTTGGTATGATCGAGGTGTGTAACTGTGGAGGGGGCACCGCACACGGTTAAAAGAAACTTGTGTATCTTTGGGGTGCCCCTGCCCATGTATATAAAGGAGGGAGGGAGAGAGGACGCCCCCCTAAGGGTGCGCCAAGAGTATGGAGTCCTACTAGGACTTCCAAGTCCTAGTAGGAATCCCTTTCCTTTTCGGAGTAGGAGAGAAAGAAAGAGGGAGAGGGAGAGAGAGAGAGAGAGAGAGAGAGAGAGAGTAGGAAAGGGCAAGGGGGCTCCGCCTCCTTCCCCTAGTCCAATTCGGACCCATGGGGGGCGCCACCTCCCTCCCCTTGGCCCGCCTCCTCTTTTCCTATATGGCCCAATAAGGCCCATTACTTCTCCCGGTGAATTCCGATAACTCCCCGGTACTCCGAAAAATACCCGAATCACTCAGAACCTTTCCGATGTCCGAATATAGCCTTCCAATATATGAATCTTTACCTCTCGACCATTCGAGACTCCTCGTCATGTCCATGATCTCATCCTGGACTCCGAACAAACTTCGGTCATCAAATCACATAACTCATAATACAAATCGTCATCGAACGTTAAGCGTGCGGACCCTATGGGTTCGAGAACTACGTAGACATGACTGAGACACATCTCTAGTCAATAACCACTAGCAGAACCTGGATGCTGATATTGGATCCTACATATTCTACGAAGATCTTTATCAGTCAAACCGCATAACAAAATACGTTGTCCCTTTGTCATTGTTATGTTACTTGCCCGAGATTCGATCGTTAGTATCATCATACCTAGTTCAATCTCATTACGGGCAAGTCTCTTTACTCGTTCTGTAATGCTTCATCCCGCAACTAATTCATTAGTCACATTGCTTGCAAGGCGTAAAGTGATGAGCATTACCGAGAGGGCCCAGAGATACCTCTCCGAAACACGGAGTGACGAATCCTAATCTCGATCTATGCCAACCCAACAAACACCTTCATAGACACCTATAGAGCATCTTTATAATCATGCAGTTACGTTCTGACGTTTGATAGCACACAAGGTGTTCCTCCGGTATTCAGGAGTTAAATAATCTCATAGTGTAAGGAACATGTATAAGTCATGAAGAAAGCAGTAGCAATGAAACTGTAACGATCATAATGCTAAGCTAACGGATGGGTCTTGTCCATCACATCATTATCTAATCCCGTCCATCAAATGACAACACATGTCTATGGTCAGGAAACATAACCATCTTTGATTAACGAGCTAGTCAAGTAGAGGTATACTAGGGACACTTTGTTTTTTCTATGTATTCACACATGTACTAAGTTTCCGGTTAATACAATTCTAGCATAAATAATAAACATTTATCATGATATAAGGAAATATAAATAACAACTTTATTATTGCCTCTAGGGCATATTTCCTTCAGTCTCCCACTTGCACTAGAGTCAATAATCTAGTTCACATCGCCATGTGATTTAACACTAATAGATCACGTCGTTATGTGATTACACCCATAGTTCACATCGCCATGAGATCAACACTCATAGGGTTTACTAGAGTCAATAATCTAGTTCACATCGCTATGTGATTAACACCCAAAGATTACTAAGGTGTGATCTTGTTTTGATTGTGAGAGAAGTTTAGTCAACGGGTCTGTCATATTTAGATCCGTATGTATTTTGCAAATTTCTATGTCTACAATGCTCTGCATGAGCTACTCTAGCTAATTGCTCCCACTTTCAATATGTATCCAGATTGAGACTTAGAGTCATCTGGATTGATGTAAAAGCGTGCATCGACATAACTCTTTACGACGAACTCTTTTATCACCTCCATAACCGAGAAATATTTCCTTAGTCTTCTTAGGTAAATAAGGATAATTTTGACCGTTGTCCAGTGAACCACTCCTGGATCATTATCGTACCCCCTTGCCAAACTCATAGCAAGGCACACAACTAGTTTGGTACATAGCATGGCATACTTCACAGAACGTATGACTGAGAGGCATAGGGAATGACTTTCAGTCTCTTTCTATTTTCTGCCGTGGTCGGGCTTTGAGTCGTACTCAACTTTACACCTTGTAATACAGGCAAGAACTCCTTCTTTGACTGATCCATTTTGAACTCTTTCAAAAACTTGTCAAGGTATATACTCATTGAAAAAACTTATCAAGCGTCTTGATATATCTCTATAGATCTTGATGCCCAATATGTAAGCAGCTTCACTGAGGTCTTTCTTTGAAAATCTCCTTTCAAACTCTCCTTTATGCTTTCCAGAAAATTGTACATTATTTCCGATCACCAATATGTCATTAACATATACTTAGCAGAAAAACTGTAGTGCTCCCACTCACTTTCTTGTAAATACAGGCTTCACCACAAGTCTATATAACTATGTGCTTTGATCAACTCATCAAAGCATATATTCCAACTCCGAGATGTTTGCACCAGTCCATAGATGGATCGCTGGAGCTTGCACACCTCGTTAGTACTTTTAGGATCGACAAAACCTTCTGGTTGCATCATATACAATTCTTCTTTAAGAAATATCCATTTAAGGAATGCAGTTTTGACATCCATTTGCTAGCTTTCGTAAAATATGGCAATTGCTAACATGATTTTGATGCATTTAAGCATCGCTACAATTGAGAAAATCTCATTGTAGTCAACACCTTGAACTTGTCAAAAACCTTTTGCGACAAGTTGAGCTTTGTAGATAATAACACTACTATCAGTGTATGTCTTCCTCTTGAAGATCCATATATTTAATATGGCTTGCCAATCATCGGGCAAGTCCACCAAAGTCCACACTTTGTTCCCATACATGAATCCCATCTCAGATATCATGGCCTCAAGCCATTTCGCAGAATCTGGGCTTATCATCGCTTCCTCATAGTTCGTAGGTTCATCATGGTCTAGTATAATGACTACCAGAATAAGATTATCGTACCACTCTGGTGCGGGCCGTACTCTGGTTGACCTATGAGGTTATGTAGTAACTTGGTCTGAAGTTTCATGATCATCATCATTAGCTTCCTCACTAATTGGTGTACGAATCACTGGAACTGATTTCTGTGATGAACTACTTTCCAATTCGGGAGAAGGTACAATTACCTCATCAAGTTCTACTTTCCTCCCACTCACTTCTTTCGAGAGAAACTCCTTCTCTAGAAAGGGTCCATTCTTAGCAACGATCTTGCCTTCGGATCTGTGACGCATTTCTCCGATTTAGGTTCGAGCTTATCAGGTTGAAACTTTTTCACATAAGCATGGCAACCCCAAACTTTAAGAAACGACAACTTTGGTTTCTTGCCAAGCCATAGTTCATAAGGTGTCATCTCAACGGATTTTTGATGGTGCCCTATTTAAAGTGAATGCAGCTGTCTTTAACGCATAATCCCAAAACAATAGTGGTAAATCGGTAAGAGACATCATAGATTGCGCCATATCTAATAAAGTGTGGTTATGACGTTCGGACACACCATTACGCCGTGGTGTTCCACGTGGCATGAGTTGTGAAACTATTCCACATTGTTTTAAATGAAGGCCAAACTCGTAACTCAAATATTCAGCTCTATGATCAGATATCATAGAAACTTTATTTGCTTGTTACGATGATTCTCCACTCCACTCTGAAATTCTTTAAACTTTTCAAATGTTTCAGACTTGTGTTTCATTAAGTAGATATACCCATATCTGCTCAAATCATTTGTGAAGGTCAAAAAATAACGATACCCACCATGACCCTCAATACTCATTGGTCTACATATATCGGTATGTATTATTTCCAACAAGTTAGTAGCTCGTTCCATTGTTCTGGAGAACAGAGTGTTAGTCATCTTGCCCATAAGGCACGGTTCGTAAGTATCAAATGATTCATAATCAAGTGATTCCAAAAGTCCATCTTTATGGTGTTTCTTCATGCGCTTTACACCTATATGACCCAAACGGCAGTGCCACAAATAAGTTGTACTATCATCATCAACTTTGCATCTTCTGGCATCAATATTATGAATATGTGTATTACCACGATTGAGATTCAATAAACCATCAACATTGGGTGTATGACCATAGAAGGTTTTATTCATGTAAAAAGAATAACAATTATTCTTTGTCTTAAATGAATAATTGTATTCCAATAAATATGATCTAATCATATTCATGCTTTAACCAAAACACCAAATGACATTTATTTAGGTTCAACTCCAATCCTGAAAGTATAGGGGTTGTGCGATGATGATTATATCAATCTTGGAACCACTTCCAACATACATCATCAGTTCACCCTCAACTTGTCTTTGTTTATTTTGCAACTCCTGTTTTGAGTTACTAATCCTAGCAACCGAACAAGTATCAAATACCCAGGGGTTACTACGAGCACCAGTAAGGTACACATCAATAACATGTATATCAAATATACCTTTGTTCACTTTGCCATCCTTCTTATCCACCAACTATTTGGGGTAGTTCCGTTTCCAGTGACCATTTCCTTTGCAGTAGAAGCACTTAGTTTCAGGCGTAGGTCTAGCTTTGGGCTTCTTCACGGGAGTGACAACCTTCTTGCCATTCTTCTTGAATTTCCCTTTCTTTCCCTCTGCCCTTTTTCTTAAAACTAGTGATCTTGTTTAATCATCAACATTTGATGCTTTTTCTTGATTTCTACATTCGTTGATTTCAGCATCATGAAGAGCTCGGGAATTGCTTTTGTCATCCCTTGCATATTATAGTTCACCACGAAGTTCCAGTAACTTGGTGATGGTGACTAGAGAACTTTGTCAATCGCTATCTTATCTGCAAGATTAACTCCCACTTGATTCAAGCAATTGTAGTACCCAGACAATCTGAGCACATGCTCACTGCCTGAGCTATTCTCCTCCATCTTTTAGCTATAGAACTTGTTGGAGACTACATATCTCTCAACTCGGGCATTTGCTTGAAATATTTAACTTCAACTCCTGGAACATCTCATATATTCCATGACGTTCAAAACGACTTTGAAGTCCCGAGCCGTAAAGCATGGTGCACTAAACTATCAAGTAGTCATCATATTGAGCTAGCCAAACGTTCATAACGTCTGCATCTGCTCCTGCAATAGATCTGTCACCTAGCGGTGCATCAATGACATAATTCTTCTGTGCAGCAATGAGGATAAACCTTAGATCACTGGCCCAGTCCGCATCATTGCTACTATCATCTTTCAACATAGTTTTCTCTAGGAACATAAAAAACATAGGGAAGCTACAACGCGAGCTATTGATCTACAACATAATTTGCAAAATACTACCAGGACTGCGTTCATGATAAATTAAAGTTCAATTAATCATATTACTTAAGAACTCCCACTTAGATAGACATCCCTCTAGTCATCTAAATAATCACGTGATCCATATCAACTAAACCATGTCCGATCATCACATGAGATGGAGTAGTTTTCAATGGTGAACATCACTATGTTGATCATATCTACTACATGATTCACGTTCGACCTTTCGATCTCAGTGTTCCAAGGCCATATCTGCATATGCTAGGCTCGTCAAGTTTAACCCGAGTATTATGCGTGTGCAAAACTGGCTTGCACCCGTTGTATGTGAACGTAGAGCTTATCACACCCGATCATCACGTGGTGTCTCGGCACGACGAACTGTCGCAACAGTGCATACTCAGGGAGAACACTTATACCTTGAAATTTAGTAAGGGATCATCTTATAATGCTACCATCGTACTAAGCAAAATAAGATGCATAAAAGATAAACATCACATGAAATCAAAATAAGTGATATGATATGGCCATCATCATCTTGTGCCTTTGATCTCCATCTCCAAAGCACCATCATGATCACCAGCGTCACCGACTTGACACCTTGATCTCCTTCGTAGCATCGTTGTCGTCTCGCCAACTATTGCTTCTACAACTATCGCTACCGCTTAGTGATAAAGTAAAGCAATTACATGGCAATTGCATTGCATAAAATAAAGCGACAACCATATGGCTCCTGCCAGTTGCCGATAACTCTGTTACAAAACATGATCATCTCATACAACAATTTATATCACATCATGTCTTGACCATATCACATCACAGCAAGCCCTGCAAAAACAAGTTAGACTTTCTCTACTTTGTTGTTGCAACTTTTACGTGGCTGCTATGGGCTTCTAGCAAGAACCGTTCTTACCTAAGCATCAAAACCACAACGATGCTTCGTCAAGTGTGTTGTTTTAACCTTCAACAAGGACTGGGCGTAGTCAAACTCGATTCAACTAAAGCTGGACAAATAGACACCCGCTAGCCACCTGTGTGCGAAGCACGTCGGTAGAACCAGTCTCATGAACGTGGTCATGTAATGTCGGTCCGAATCAAAGTAAGATATTGCTGGTAAGCAGTATAACAACTCTTTGTGTTCTACTCGTGCATAGACCTGGCTCTGATGCCACTGTTGGGGAACGCGGTAATTTCAAAAAATTTCCTATGATCATGCAAGATCTATCTAGGTGATGCATAACAACGAGAGGGGAGAGTGTGTCCATGTGCCCTCGTAGATCGAAAGCGGAAGCGTTTCAATAGCGCGGTTGATGTAGTCGAACTTCTTCATGATCCAACCGATCAAGTACCGAACGCACGGCACTTCCGCGTTCAGCACACGTTCAGCTCGATGACGTCCCTCGTACTCTTGATCTAGTTGAGGACGAGGGTGATTTCCTTTAGCACGACGGCATGGAGACGGTGATGATGATGCTACCGGCGCAGGGATTGACCTAAGCACTACGATGGTATGATCGAGGCGTGTAACTGTGGAGGGGGCACCGCACACGATTAAGAGAAACTTGTGTATCTTTGGGGTGCCCCTGCCCCCACGTATATAAATGAGGGAGGGAGAGAGGCCGACCCCTAGGGGTGCACTAAGAGTATGAAGTCCTACTAGGACTTCCAAGTCCTAGTAGGAAACCCTTTCCTTTTCGGAGTAGGAGAGAAGGAAATTAAAGAGGAAAAGAGAGAGAGAGAGAGAGAGTAAGAAAGGGCAAGGGGGCGCCACCCCCTTCCCCTAGTCCAATTCGGACCCATTGGGGGGCGCCACCTCCCCTTGGCTTGCCTCCTCTTTTCCCGTATGGCCCAATCAGGCCCATTACTTCTCCCGGTGAATTCCCGTAACTCCCCGGTACTCCGGAAAATACCCGAATCACTCAGAACCTTTCCGATGTCCGAATATAGCCTTCCAATATATGAATCTTTACCTCTCAACCATTTTGAGACTCCTCTCATTTCCGTGATCTCGTCCGGGACTCCGAACAAACTTCGGTCATCAAATCACAAAACTCATAATACAAATCGTCATCGAACGTTAAGCGTGCGGACCCTACGGGTTCGAGAACTATGTAGACATGATCGAGACACATCTCTGGTCAATAACCAATAGCGGAACCTGGATGCTCATATTGGCTCCTACATATTCTACGAAGATCTTTACTGGTCAAACCACATAACAACATACGTTGTTCCCTTTGTTATCGGTATGTTACTTGCCTGAGAATCGATCGTCGGTATCATCATACCTAGTTCAATCTCGCTACCGACAAGTCTCTTTACTTGTTCAATAATGCTTCATCCCGCAACTAACTCATTAGTCACATTGCTTCCAAGGCTTATAGTGATGAGCATTACCGAGAGGGCCCGGAGATAGCTCTCCGAAACATGGACTGACAAATCCTAATCTCGATCGATGCCAACCCAACAAACACCTTCGGAGACACCTGTAGAGCATCTTTATAATCACCCAATTACGTTGTGATGTTTGATAGCACACAAGGTGTTCCTCCGGTATTCGGGAGTTGCATAATCGCATAGTCCGAGGAACATGTATAATCATGAAGAAAGCAGTAGCAATTAAACTGTTGCGATCATAATGCTAAGCTAACGGATGGGTCTTGTCCATCACATCATTATGTAATGGTGTGACCCCGTTCATCAAATGACAACACATGTCTATGGTCAGGAAACATAACCATCTTTGATTAAGAGCTAGTCAAGTAGAGGCATACTAGGGACACTTTGTTTTGTCTATGTATTCACACATGTACTAAGTTTCCGGTTAATACAATTCTAGCATGAATAATAAACATTTATCATGATATAAGGAAATATAAATAACAACTTTATTATTGCCTCTAGGGAATATTTCCTTCACCTCCAGTCTCGCAGAAACAATAACTCGCGGGTGTTGGGGAACGTAGTAATTTCAAAAAAATTCCTATGCACACGCAAGATCATGGTGATGCATAGCAACGAGAGAGGAGAGTGTTGTCCATGTACCCTTGTAGACCGTAAGCGGAAGCATTATCACAACATGGTTGATGTAGTCATACATCTTCATGATCCAGCCGATCAAGTACCGAACGTACGACACCTCCGAGTTCAGCACACGTTCATCTCGATGACGTCCCACGAACTCCGATCCAGTAGTGCAGGAGAGTTCCGTCAGCACGGCGGCGTGATGACGGTGCTGATGATGCTATCGACGCAGGGCTTCGCCTAAGCACCGCTACGATATTACCGAGGTGGAATATGGTGGAGCGGGGCACCGCACACGGCTAAGAGATCAAGAGATCAATTGTTGTGTCTAGAGGTGCCCACTGCGCCGTAGGGGGGAGGCGGCCGGCCAAGGAGGAGAGCGCGCCAAGGGGGGATTCCTACTCCCACCGGGAGTAGGACTCCTCCTTTCCTTGTTGG
This sequence comes from Triticum aestivum, assembly GCF_018294505.1. Lineage (NCBI taxonomy): Eukaryota > Viridiplantae > Streptophyta > Magnoliopsida > Poales > Poaceae > Triticum > Triticum aestivum. The sequence continues at coordinate 761,010,672 of NC_057798.1, read as the reverse complement.
AGTAGGAGAGAAGGAAAGATGAGGAGAGGGAGAAGGAAAAGGGGGCTGCACCCCTTGTCCAATTCGGACCATAGGGGGGACGCATGGCTCCTTCCTTTTGGCCTCTCTCCCCTATTCCCGTATGGCCCAATAAGGCCCATATACTCCTCGGAGAATTCCCGTAACTCTCCGGTACTCCGAAAAATACCCGAATCACTCGGAACCTTTTCAAAGTCCGAATATAGTCGTCCAATATATCGATCTTTACTATCGACCATTTCGAGGCTCCTCGTCATGTCCCAGATATCATCCGGGACTCCGAACTACTTTCGGTACATCAAAAAGCATAAACTCATAATATAACTGTCATCGAACTTTAAGCGTGCGGACCCTACGGGTTCGAGAACTATGTAGACATGACCGAGACACATCTTCGGTCAATAACCAATAGGGAATGACTTTTCATTCTTTTTCTATTTTCTGCCTTGGTCGGGTTTTGAGTCTTACTCAACTTCACACCTTGCAACACAGACAAGAACTCCTTCTTTGACTGTTCCATTTTGAACTACTTCAAAATTTTATCAAGGTATGTGCTCATTGAAAAATCTTATCAAGCGTCTTGATCTATCTCTATAGATCTTGATGCTCAATGTGTAAGCAGCTTCACCGAGGCCTTTCTTTGAAAAAATCTTATTCAAGTATCCTTTTATGCTATCCAAAATTTCTATATCATTTCCAATCAACAATATGTCATCTACATATAGTTTTAGAAATGCTATAGAGCTCCCACTCACTTTCTTGTAAATACAGGCTTCTCCAAAAGTCTGTATAAAACCATATGCTTTGATCAACTCATCAAAGCGTATATTCCAACTCTGAGATGCTTGCACCACTCCATAGATGGATCACTGGAGCTTGCACATTTTGTTAGCATTTTTAGGATTGACAAAACCTTCTGGTTGCATCATATACAACTCTTCTTTAATAAATCCATTAAGGAATGCAGTTTTGACATCCATTTGCCAGATTTCATAAAATGTGGCAATTGCTAACATGATTCAGACAGACTTAAGCATCGATACTAGTGAGAAAATCTCATCGTATTCAACACCTTGAACTTGTCAAAAAACTTTTTGCGACAAGTCAAGCTTTGTAGATAGTAACACTACTATCAGCGTCTGTCTTCCTCTTGAAGATCCATTTATTTTCTATGGCTTGCCGATCATCGGGCAAGTCCACCAAAGTCCACACTTTGTTCTCATACATGGATCCCATCTCAGATTTCATGGCCTTCAAGCCATTTCGTGGAATCTGGGCTCATCGTCGCTTTCTCATAGTTCGTAGGTTCATCATGGTCTAGTAACATGACTTCCAGAATAGGATTACCATACCACTCTGGTGCGGACTGTACTTTGGAAGACCTACGAGGTTCTGTAGTAACTTAAGCTGAAGTTTCATGATCATCATCATAAGCTTCCTCACTAATTGGTGTAGGAATCACTGGAATTGATTTCTGTGATGAACTACTTTCCAATTCGGGAGAAGGTAGAATTACCTTATCAAGCTCTACTTTCCTCCCACTCACTTCTTTTGAGAGAAACTCCTTCTCTAGAAAGGATCCATCTTAGCAACGAATATCTTGCCTTTGGATCTTTGATAGAAGGTGTACCCAACAATTTCCTTTGGGTATTCTATGAAGACGCACTTCTCCGATTTGGGTTCGAGCTTATGAGGTTGAAACTTTTTCATATAAGCATCGTAGCCCCAAATTAAGAAAACGATAACTTTGGTTTCTTGCCAAACCACAGTTCATAAGGCGTCGTATCAACGGATTTTGATGGTGCCCTATTTAAAGTGAATGCAGCTGTCTCTAATGCATAAGCCAAAAACGATAGTGGTTAATCGGTAAGATACATCATAGATCGCACCATATCCAATAAAGTGCGGTTATGACGTTTGGACACACCATTACGGTGTGGTGTTTCGGGTGGCGTGAGTTGCGAAACTATTCCGCATTGTTTCAAATAAAGACCAAACTCGTAACTCAAATATTCTCCTCCACGATCTGATTGTAGAAACTTTATTTTCTTGTTACGATGGTTTTCCACATCACTCTAAAATTCTTTGAACTTTTCAAACGTTTCAGACTTATGTTTCATCAAGTAGATATGCCCATATCTGCTCAAATCATCTGTGAAGGTCAGAAAATAACGATACTCGCCGCGAGCCTCAACACTCATCGGATCACATACATTAGTATGTATTATTTCCAATAAGTCTGTTGCTCGCTCCATTGTTTCGGAGAACAGAGTCTTAGTCATCTTGCCCATAAGGCATAGTTCGCAAGCATCAAGTGATTCATAATCAAGTGATTCAAAAACTCCATCAGCATGGAGTTTCTTCATGCGCTTTACACCAATATGACCCAAACGGCAGTGCCACAAATAAGTTGCACTATCATTATCAACTTTGCATCTTTTGGCATCAATATTATGAATATGTGTATCACTATGATCGAGATCCAACAAACTACTTTCATTGGGTGTATGACCATTGAAGGTTTTATTCATGTAAACGGAACAACAATTATTCTTTGATTTTAAATGAATAACCTTATTGCAATAAACATGATCAAATCATATTTATGCTCAAACGCAAACACCAAATAACATTTATTTAGGTTTAACACTAATCCCGAAAGTATAGGGAGTGTGCTATGATGATCATATCAATCTTGGAACCACTTCCAACACACATCATCACTTCATCCTTAACTAGTCTCTGTTTATTCTGTAACCCCTGTTTCGAGTTACTAATATTTAGCAACTGAACAAGTATCAAATACCCAGGGGCTACTATAAACACTAGTAAGGTACACATCAATAAACTGTATATCAAATATACCCTTGTTCACTTTGCCATCCTACTTATTCACCAAATATTCAGGGTATTTCCGCTTCTAGTGATCATTTCCTTTGCAGTAGAATCACTCAGTTTCAGGCTTTGGTCCAGATTTGGGCTTCTTCGCGGGAGTGACAACTTGCATGCCATTCTACTTGAAGTTTCCCTTTATTTCCCTTTGCCATTTTCTTGAAACTAGTGATCTCGTCAATCATCAACACTTGATGTTCTTTCTTGATTTCTACCCTCGTCGATTTCAGCATCACGAAGAGATCGGGAATCCTTTTCGTCATCCCTTGCATACTATAGTTAATCACGAAGTTCCAGTAGCTTGGTGATGGTGACTAGAGAACTTTGTCAATCACTATCTTATCTGGAAGATTAACTCACACTTGATTCAAGCAATTGTAGTACCCAGACAATCTGAGCACATGCTCACTAGTTGAGCAATTCTCCTCCATCTTTTAGCTATAGAACTTGCTGGAGACTTCATATCTCTCAACTCGGGTATTTGCTTGAAATATTAACTTCAACTCCTAGAACATCTCATATGGTCCATGACGTTCAAAACGTCTTTGAAGTCCCGATTCTAAGCCATTAAGCATGGTGCACTAAACTATCAAGTAGTCATCATATTGAGCTAGCCAAATGTTCATAACGTCTGCATCTGCTCCTGCAATAGGTCTGTCACCTACCGGTGCATCAAGGACATAATTCTTTTGTGTAGCAATGAGGACAATCCTCAGATCACGGATCCAATCCGCATCATTGCTACTAACATCTTTCAACACAGTTTACTCTAGGAACATATCAAAATAAACATATGAAAGCAACAACGCGAGCTATTGATCAACAACATAATTTGCAAAATACTATCAGGACAAAGTCCACGATAAATTTAAGTTCAATTAATCATATTACTTAAGAATTCCTACTTAGATAGACATCCCTCTAATCATCTAAGTGATCACGTGATCCAAATCAACTAAACCATGTCCAATCATCACGTGAGATGGAGTAGTTTTCAATGGTAAACATCACTATGTTGATCATATCTACTATATGATTCACGCTCGACCTTTCGGTCTCCAGTGTGCCGAGGCCATATCTGTATATGCTAGGCTCGTCAAGTTTAACCTGATTATTTTGCGTGTGCAACTGTTTTGCACCCGTTGTATTTGAACGTAGAGCCTATCACACCCGATCATCACGTGGTGTCTCAGCACGAAGAACTTTCGCAACGGTGCATACTCAGGGAGAACACTTATACCTTGAAATTTAGTGAGAGATCATCTTATAATGCTACCGTCAATCAAAGCAAAATAAGATGCATAAAGGATAAACATCACATACAATCAATATAAGTGATATGATATGGCCATCATCATCTTGTGCTTGTGATCTCCATCTCCGAAGCACCGTCATGATCACCATCGTCACCGGCGTGACACCTTGATCTCCATCATAGCATCGTTGTCGTTTTGCCACCTATTGCTTCTATGACTATCGCTACCGCTTAGTGATAAAGTAAAGCAATTACAGGGCGATTGCATTGCATACAATAAAGCGACAACCATATGGCTCCTGCCAGTTGCCGATAACTCGGTTACAAAACATGATCATCTCATACAATAAAATATAGCATCATGTCTTGGCCATATCACATGACAACATGCCCTGCAAAAACAAGTTAGACGTCCTCTACTTTGTAGTTGCAAGTTTTACGTGGCTGCTATGGGCTGAGCAAGAACCGTTCTTACCTACGCATTAAAACCACAACGATAGTTCGTCAAGTTAGTGCTATTTTAACCTTCTCAAGACCGGGCGTAGCCACACTCGGTTCGACTAAAGTTGGAGAAACTGACACCCGCCAGCTACCTATGTGCAAAGCAAGTCGGTAGAACCAGTCTCGCGTAAGCGTACGTGTAATGTCGGTCCGGGCCGCTTCATCCAACAATACCGTCGAACCAAAGTATGACATGCTGGTAAGCAGTATGACTTGTATCGCCCACAACTCACTTGTGTTCTACTCGTGCATATAACATCTACGCATAAAACCTGGCTCGGATGACACTGTTGGGGAACATAGTAATTTAAAAAAAATTCCTACGCACACGCAAGATCATGGTGACGCATAGCAACGAGAGGGGAGAGTGTTGGCCACGTACCCTCGTAGACCGTAAGCGGAAACGTTATCACAACGCGGTTGATGTAGTCATACGTCTTCACGATCCGGCCGATCAAGTACCGAATGTACGACACCTCCGAGTTCAGCACATGTTCAGCTCGATGACGTCCCACGAACTTCGATCCAGCAGAGCTTTGCGGGAGAGTTTCGACAGCACGACGGTGTGATGACAGTGTTGATGATGCTATCGACGCAGGGCTTTTCCTAAGCACCGCTATGATATTACCGAGGTGGAATATGTTGGAGGGGGGCACCGCACACGGCTAAAAGATCAAGAGATCAATTGTTGTGTCTAGAGGTGCCCCCTGCCCCCGTATATAAAGGAGCAAGTGGGGAGGCAGCCGGCCAAGGAGGAGGGCGCGCCAAGGGGGGAGTCCTACTCTCGGTGGGAGTAGGACTCCTCCTTTCCTTGTTGGAGTAGGAGAGAAGGAAAGAGGAGGAGAGGGAGAAGGAAAAGGGGGCTGCACCCCTTGTCCAATTCGGACCAGAGGGGGGACGCAGGCCTCCTTCCTTTTGGCCTCTCTCCTCTATTCCCGTATGGCCCAGTAAGGCCCATATACTCCCCGGCGAATTCCCGTAAAACTCCCAAAAATACCCGAATCACTCGGAACCTTTCCGAAGTACAAATATAGTCGTCCAATATATCGATCTTTATGTCTCGACCATTTCGAGGCTCCTCGTCATGTCCCTGATCTCATCCGGGACTCCGAACTACCTTCGGTACATCAAAAACCATAAACTCGTAATATAACCGCCATCAAACTTTAAGCGTGCGGACCCTACGGGTTCGAGAACTATGTAGACATGACCGAGACACGTCTCCGGTAAATAACCAATAGCGAAACATGGATGCTCATATTGGCTCCCACAAATTCTACGAAGATCTTTATCGGTCAAACCGCATAACAACATACGTTGTTCCCTTTGTCATCAGTATGTTACTTGTCCGAGATTCGATCGTCGGTATCTCAATACCTAGTTCAATCTCGTTACCGGCAAGTCTCTTTACTCGTTACGTAATGCATCATCCCATAACTAACTCATTAGCTACATTGCTTACAAGGCTTATAGTGATGTGCATTACCGAGAGGGCCCAGAGATACCTCTCCGACAATCTGAGTGACAAATCCTAATCTCGAAATACGCCAACTCAACATGTACCTTCGGAGACACCTGTAGATCTCCTTTATAATCACCCAGTTATGTTGTGACGTTTGGTAGCACACAAAGTGTTCCTCCGGTAAATGGGGGTTGCATATCTCATAGTTATAGGAACATGTATAAGTCATGAAGAAAGCAATAGCAACATACTAAATGATCAAGTGCTAAGCTAACGGAATGGGTCAAGTAAATCACGTCATTCTCTAGTGATGTGATCCCATTAATAAAATGACAACTCATGTCTATGGCTAGGAAACTTAACCATCTTTGATCAACCGAGCTAGTCAAGTAGAAGCATACTAGTGACACTATGTTTGTCTATGTATTCACACATGTATTATGTTTCCGTTTAATACAATTCTAGCATGAATAATAAACATTTATCATGAAATAAGGAAATAAATAACAACTTTATTATTGCCGCTAGGGCATATTTCCTTCAGCGGGTACCCTCACGGTCAACATTTCTCGCGGGTACCCCTCGGGGCCGACCCAACTTCAACAAGGTTCTGAGTTAAAGTCAAGGTAACCGTGTGTTCGTAACATCAAGGAGGAGACCCAAGGAATCACCCTTGATGGATTGCTACTCGATGTAACCGTCAAGGGGAACTTGGAGGAATCACCATCGAAGGGTTCACACTTGAGGTGTTGCACGACAAAGTCGTCGTAGGGAGTGGTGAAGGAAGAATCATCCTTCGGAATCCACGACCGATTAGCTACACAATAGAGATCTCATCAGGAGCGCATTACGAGGTATCACCCTCGGCACTCGATAGTACCTCTGCAGAGTCGTACAACTAAGAGGGTGGTGCGGTGATGTGTGGGTCTCTGCACATCGATGACGTGGATCGAATCATCTAGTAACAAAGCGGGGGTGATACATCCATTTTGCATCATGCTTTTATATCGATATTTATTGCAATATGGGCTGTTACTACACATTATGTCACAATACTTATGCCTTTTCTCTCTTATTTCACAAGGTTTAAATGAAGAGGGAGAATGCCAGCACCTGGATTCTGGGCTGGAAAAGGAGCAAAATATTAGAGACCTATTCTGCACAACTCCAAAAGTCCTAAAACTCCACGAAAGTCAGTTTTGGAATTTATAAAAAATACTGGGTGAAGAAAACACCAGAGGGGGGCCACCCTCTGTCCACGAGGGTGGGGGGCACGCCCTACCCCCCTAGGCGTGCCCCTGCCTCGTGGGCCACCTGGAAGCCCCCCGATGCCCATCTTCTGGTATAAGGTGTCTTTTGCCCTGGAAAAAATCATAAGGAAGCTTTCAAGATGAAGCACCACCGTTTCGAGGCGGAACCTATGTAGAACCAATCTAGGGCTCCGGTGGAGCTGTTCTGTCGGGAAAACATCCCTCCGGGAGGGGGAAATCATCATCATCATCGATCCTCTCATCGGGAGGGGGTCAATCTCCATCAACATCTTCACCAGCACCATCTCCTCTCAAATCCTAGTTCATCCCTTGTATCCTATCTTTGTCTCAAAACCTCAGATTGGTACCTGTGGGTTGCTAGTAGTGTTGATTACTCCTTGTAGTTGATGCTAGTTAGTTTATTCGGTGGAAGATCATATGTTCAGATCCTTTATGCATATTAATACCCCTCTGATTATGAACATAAATATGATTTGTGAGTAGTTACATTTGTTCCAGAGGACATGGGAGAAGTCTTGTTATAGGTAGTCATGTGAATTTGGTATTCGTTTGATATTTTGATGAGATGTATGTTGTCTTTCCTCTATTAGTGGTGTCATGTGAACGTCGACTACATGACACTTTACCATTGTTTGGGCCTAGAGGAAGGCAGGCATTGGGAAGTAATAAGTAGAGGATGGGTTGCTAGAGTGACAGAAGCTTAAACCCTAGTTTATGTGTTGCTTCGTAAGGGGCTAATTTGGATCCATATGTTTCATGTTATGGTTAGGTTTACCTTAATTCTTATTTCATAGTTGCGGATGCTTGCGAGAGGGGTTAATCATAAGTGGGATGCTTGTCCAAGGAAGGGCAGTACCCAAGCACCGGTCCACCCACATATCATATTATCGAAGTACCAAACGTGAATCATATGAGCATGATGAAAACTAGCTTGACGATAATTCCCATGTGTCCTCGGGAGCGCTTTCCTTTATATAAGAGTTTGTCCAGGCTTGTACTTTGCTACAAAAAGGATTGGGCCACCTTTCTACACCTTGTTTGCTTTTGTTACTTGTTACCCATTACAAATTACCTTATCACAAAACTATCTGTTACCGATAATTTTAGTGCTTGCAGAGAATACCTTACTGAAAACCGCTTGTCATTTCCTTCTGCTCCTTGTTGGGTTTGACACTCTTGCTTATCGAAAGGACTATGATAGATCCCCTATACTTGTGGGTTGGCGCCGTTGCCGGGGAGTGAAGCGCCTTTGGTAGGTGGAATTTGGTAAGGAAAAATTTATATAGTGTGCTGAAATTTACCGTCACTTGTTACTATGGAAAATAATCCTTTGAGGGGCTTGTTCAGGGTATCTTCACCCCGACCAGTAGAGAAAAGAGTTTCTCCTCAACCTACTGAACCTACTGAAAATATTTACTTTGAAATTCCTTCGGGTATGAGAGAGAAACTGCTAGCTAATCCTTTTACAGGGGATGGAACACTACATCCCGATATGCACCTAATCTATGTGGATGAAGTTTCTAGATTATTTAAGCTTGCAGGTATGCCCGAGGATGTTATCAAGAAGAAGGTCTTCCCCTTATCTTTGAAGGGAAAGGCATTGACATGGTTTAGGCTATGTGATGATATTGGATCATGGAACTACAACCGACTGAAATTGGAATTTCATCAGAAGTTTTATCCTATGCATCTGGTTCATCGTGATCATAATTATATATATATATAATTTGGCCTCATGAAGGAGAAAGTATCGCTCAAGCTTGGGGGAGACTTAAGTCAATGTTATATTCATGCCCCAATCAGAGCTCTCAAGAGAAATTATTATTCAAAAATTTTATGCTCGGCTTTCTCTCAATAATCGCTCCATGCTCGATACTTCTTGTACTGGTTCTTTTATGATGAAGACTATTGAATTCAAATGGTATTTATTGAAAATAATTAAACAAAACTCTGAAGATTGGGATCTCGACGAAGGTAAGGCGTCAGGTATAACACCTAAGTTTGATCGTGTTAAATCTTTTATGGATATCGATGTTTTTCGTGAATTTAGCACTAAATATGGACTTGACTCTGAGATAGTAGCTTCTTTTTGTGAAACATTTGCTACTCATGTTGATCTCCCTAAAGAGAAGTGGTTTAAATATCATCCTCCCATTGAAGTAGAAGTAGTAGAACCTATTGAAGTTGAAGAAAAGACTATCACTTATAATGTTGATCCTATTGTTCCTACTGCTTATATCGAGAAACCACCTTTCCCTGTTAGAATAAAGGATCATGCTAAAGCTTCAACTATGGTTCGTAAGAGTAATGCTAAAACACCTACACCCCCTGAGCAAATTAAAGTTGAACCTAGTATTGTTATGGTTAAGGATCTCTTGGTCCATAATATTGATGGGCATGTTATTTACTTCTGTGATGAAGCTGCTAGAATTGCTAGACCCAATACTAAAAATAAACATAGACCTGTTATTGGCATGCCTGCTGTTTTTGTTAAAATAGGAGATCATTGTTATCATGTCTGATGTGATATGGGTGCTAGTGTTAGTGCAATACATCATTCCTTATACAAAGAAATTATGCATGATATTGCACCTGCTGAGATAGAAGATATTGATGTTACAATTAAGATTTCCAATAGAGATACTATTTCACCAATTGGGATTGTTAGAGATGTTGAAGTCTTGTGTGGGAAAGTTAAATATCCTACAAATTTTCTTGTTCTTGGTTCCCCACAAGATGACTTTTGTCCCATTATATTTGGTAGACCCTTCCTGAATATTGTTAATGCTAAGATAGACTACGAAAAAGATATTGTTACTGTTGGTTTAGGGGATATGTCTCATGATTTTAATTTTGCTAAATTCCGTAGACAACCCCATGATAAAAAATTGCCTGGTAAAGATGAAATTATTGGTCGTGCTTCTATTTCCGTGCCTCCTAATGATCCTTTAGAACAAGATTTGCTAGACCATGAAAATGGCATGTTCATGAATGAAAGAAGGGAAATAGATGAAGTATTCTTTAAATAGGGACCCATTTTGAAACACAACTTGCCTGTTGAAATCCTAGGGGATCGTCCTCCACCCAAGGGTGATCCTGTGTTTGAGGTTAAACCTTTACCTGATACTCTCAAATATGCTTATCTTGATGAAAAGAAGATATATCCTGTTATTATTAGTGCTAACCTTTCAGAGCAGGAAGAAGAGAAATTATTGAAAACTCTGAAGAAGCATCGTGCTACTATTGGATATACTCTTGATGATCTTAAGGGCGTTATCCCCACTCTATGCCAGCACAAAATAAAATTGGAGAAAGATGCTAAACTAGTTGCTGATCACCAACGACGGCTAAACCCTAAGATGAAAGAAGTGGTCAGAAATTAAATACTAAAGCTTATGGAGGCAGGTATAATTTATCCTGTTGCTGATAGTTAGTGGGTAAGTCTCGTTCATTGTGTCCCTAAGAAGGGAGGTATTACTATTGTTCCTAATGATAAAGACAAATTGATCCCACAAAGAATTATTACAGGATATAGAATGGTAATTGATTTCTGCAAATTGAATAAAGCTACTAGAAAAGATCATTACCCTCTGCCTTTTATTGATCAAATGCTAGAAAGACTATATAAACATACACATTTTTGCTTTCTAGATGGTTATTCTGGTTTCTCTCAAATACCTATGTCAAAAGAGGATCAGGATAAGACCACTTTTACTTGCCCTTTCGGTACCTTTGCTTATAGACGTATGCCCTTTGAATTATGTAATGCACCTGCCACCTTTCAAAGATGTATGACTACTATATTCTTTGACTTTTGTGAAAAGATTGTTGAGGTTTTCATGGATGATTTCTCCATGTATGGAACTTCTTTTGATGATTGCTTAAGCAACCTTGACCGAGTTTTGCAGAAATGTGAAGAAACTAGTCTTGTCTTGAATTGGGAGAAGTGCCACTTTATGGTTAATGAAGGTATTGTCTTGGGGCATAAAATTTCTGAAAGAGGTATTGAAGTTGACAAAGCTAAAGTCAATGCTATTGAAAAGATGTCGTGTCCCAAGGACATCAAAGGTATAAGAAGTTTTCTTGGTCATGCTGGTTTTTATAGGAGGTTCATTAAAGACTTCTCAAAAAATTCTAGGCCTCTGACTAATCTCTTACAAAAAGATGTTCCTTTTGTCTTTGATGATGATTGTGTAGAAGCATTTGAAATACTTAAGAAAGCCTTGATTTCTGCACCTATTGTTCAGCCACCTGATTGGAATTTACCCTTTGAAATCATGTGATATGCTAGTGATTATGCTATAGGTGTTGTTCTAGGACAAAGAGTTGATAATAAATTACATGTTATCCAATATGCTAGTAAAACTCTAGACAGTGCCGAGAGAAATTATGCTACTACTGAAAAACAATTCTTAGCAGTTGTGTTTGCTTGTGATAAGTTCAGACCTTATATTGTTGATTCCAAAGTAACTGTTCACACTGATCATGCTTCTATTAAATCCCTTATGGAAAAGAAAGATGCTAAACCTAGACTTATTAGATGGGTTCTCTTGCTACAAGAATTTATTGATAGAAAGGGAGCTGAGAACCCCGTTGCAGACAACTTGTCTAGGTTAGAGAATGTTCTTGATGACCCACTACCTATTGATGATAGCTTTCCTGATGAACAATTAGCTGTCATAAATGCTTCTCGTACTGCTCCATGGTATGTTGATTATGCTAATTACATTGTTGCTAAATTTATACCACCTAGTTTCACATACCAGCAAAAGAAAAGTTTTTCTATGATTTAAGACATTACTTCTGGGATGACCCACACCTTTATAAATAAGGAGTAGATAGTGTTATTAGATGTTGTGTACCTGAGCATGAACAGGAACAGATCCTATGCAAGTGTCACTCCGAGGCATATGGAGGACACCACGCTGGAGATAGAACTGCATATAAGGTATTGCAATCCGGTTTTTATTGGCCTGCTCGCTTCAAAGATGCCCGTAAGTTTGTCTTGTCTTGCGATGAATGTCAAAGAATTGGTAATATTAGTAGACGTCAAGAAATGCCTATGAACTATTCACTTGTTACTGAACCATTTGATGTTTGGGGCTTTGATTATATGGGACCGTTTCCTTCCTCTAATGGGTATACACATATTTTGGTTGTTGTTGATTACATTACTAAGTGGGTAGAAGCTATTCCAACTAGTAGTGCTGATCATAACACCTCTAATTAAGATGCTTAAAGAAGTTATTTTTCCGAGGTTTGGAGTCCCTAGATACTTAATGACTGATGGTGGTTCACATTTTATTCATGGTGCTTTTCGTAAAATGCTTGCTAAGTATGATGTTAATCATAGAATTGCATCTCCATACCATCCATAGTCTAGTAGTCAAGTAGAATTGAGTAATAGAGAGCTTAAATTAATTTTGCAGAAGACTGTTAATAGATCTAGAAAGAATTGGTCCAAGAAACTTGATGATGCATTATGGGCCTATAGAACCGCATATAAAAATCCTATGGGTATGTCTCCGTATAAAATGGTTTATGGAAAAGCATGTCACTTACCTCTCGAACTAGAACATAAGGCATATTGGGCCATTAAAGAGCTCAATTATGATTTCGAACTTGCCAGTGAGAAGAGGCTATTTGACATTAGCTCACTTGATGAATGGAGAACCCATGCCTATGAGAATGCCAGACTGTTTAAAGAAAAAGTTAAAAGATGGCATGACAAAAGGATACAAAAGCATGAGCTTAATGTAGGTGATTATGTTTTGCTATACTAAAACATTTAAGATTTTTTGCAGGAAAACTTCTCTCTAAATGGGAAGGTCCTTACATTATCGAGGAGGTCTATCATTCCGGTGCCATAAAAATCAACAACTTCGAAGGCACAAATCCGAAGGTGGTGAACGGTCAAAGAATCAAACATTATATCTCAGGTAATCCCATAAATGTTGAAACCAATGTTGTTGACACCGTAACCCCGGAGGAGTACATAAGGGACACTTTCCAGAATGTTTCAGACTCCAAAAAGGAATATGTATGTGGTAAGTAAACCGACTCCAAAACAGTTCTGATAGCAATTTTTCTCTGTTTTGGAATATTTAAGAAAATTGGAAAATAAGAAGTAGTCCGGGAAGGACACGAGGCACCCACGAGGGTGGAGGGTGCGCCCCCTACCTCGTGGACACCTCGTGTGCCATCCGGACTCCGTTTTCTTGCACGATACTTCTTTTATCGGTAAAAATTCATTATATAATCTCCCGAAGGTTTTGACCACCGTACCACGACGAAATCCTCTGTTTCTTGTTTTGAGTTGTTTCTACCATATATTAGAGCAAGATGTCTTCTCAAGAGTCAGTCAGAGAGAGTCGGGTATCTAATCCGACACCGGGGCAAGAGGAAACAGCAATGCTGACCACTTTGGACCATCAATGGAGGAAGATATGGAGATCGACTTTAAAAGGATAGATGCTATGGAGGAGGATCAAGAAGTTACTTCTCGTCTCCAAGCCAGATTTATGATGGAGGAACTTCAGAGCTCAGCAATTCCAAATTTGGTCATCCCTCCCAATGCTATATTTCTTTCTTATGAAAATATGAAAAAGAGTGTTACTTGTCCTCCCACAGCTATGCAACATCCATGGGTGAAAGAAGCTTTAACCGTCGCGGATAAACTCCGTAAGGAAACAATGGATCTTAGGCAGCAAGTCAATACGCTCCAGGAGGAGAACCGTATCCTAAGGGGCATCATTGCCAAGAATATTACATCACCACCTCTGAAGAAAGAGACATAAACACATGGGTATGGGCACTCCCCTTGGCAACTGCCAAGCTTGGGGGAGGTGCCCCGGTATCGTCTCACCATCACACTTCTATCTTTACTGTTTTTCTTAGTTTGATACTTTTGGTTATATCTTGATCTAGTAGAATAAAGTTTAGTATGGTATAGCTTTGAGTTTTGTGTTGATCCCTATCTATGTAATCGAGTCTGTGAGCTATATATAATAAAGATTAGTTTTGATTTGAGGGCTTTGCTATCTTGCTATTATCTTGAGGGAGTAAAAGAAAAAGAAATAATAAAAAGAAATAAAAAGATCATATTGACCTTATGAAGTGTAATGACTTCACATATAAGAGTATGATGAATAAAAGTTGTTGAGAGTTGACAAACATAGTTTTGGTCATCGTTGCAATTAATAGGAAGTAATAAAGAAAGAGAGGTTTTCACATATAAATATACTATCTTGGACATCTTTTATGATTGTGAGCACTCATTAAAATATGACATGCTAAAACGTTGATGTTGGACAAGGAAGAAAACGTAATGGGTTATGTTTTCTTATATCTGAAATAAAGTATATTGTCATGGATCATCCAACATGTTGAGCTTGCCTTTCCCCCTCATGCTAGCCAAATTTTTTGCACCAAGTAGAGATACTACTTGTGGTTCCAAACATCCCTAAACCCAGTTTTGCCATGAGAGTCGACCATATCTACATATGGACTGAGTAAGATCCTTCAAGTAAGTTGTCATTGTTTCAAGCAATAAAATTTGCTCTCTAAATATGTATGATCTATTAGTGTGGAGAAAATGAGCTTTATACGAGCTTGTGATATGGAAGAAATAAAAGTGACGGACTGCATAATACAGGTCCCTATCACAAGTAGCAATATAAAGTGACGTTCTTTTGCATTAAGATTTTGTGCATCCAACCCTAAAAGCACATGACAACTTCTGCTTCCCTCTGCGAAGGGCCTATCTTTTATTTTTGTCTTCTACCTTATACAAGAGTCATGGTGATCTTCACCTTTCCTTTTTATACTTTATCCTTTGGCAAGCACTATGTGTTGTAAAGATCCTGATATGTATATCCAATTGGATGTGGGTTTTCATAAAGCATTATTGTTGACATTACCCTTGGGGTAAAAGGTTGGGAGGCGAATCTATAAGCCCCTATCTTTCTTTGTGTCCGATCAAAACTTCATACCCATAAGTATTGCGTGAGTGTTAGCAATTGTGAAAGACTAAATGATAGTTGAATATGTGGACTTGCTGAAAAGCTCTTATATTTGACTTTTTCCGGTGTTATGATAAATTGCAATTGCTTCAGTGACTGAGATTATAGTCTGCTAGTTTTCAATGAAGTTTCTGATTCATACTTGACATTGTGAATAGATTGTTACTTTAAGCATAAGAAATCATATGACAATATATATGTTGTTGTTTTAAGAATGATCATGATGCCATCATGTCCGTATTTTATTTTATCGACACCTCTATCTCTAAACATTTGGACATATTTTTCGATATCGGCTTCCGCTTGAGGACAAGCGAGGTGTAAGCTTGGGGGAGTTGATACGTCCATTTTGCGTCATGCTTTTATATCGATATTTATTGCAATATGGGCTGTTACTACACATTATGTCACCATACTTATGCCTTTTCTCTCTTATTTTACAAGGTTTACATGAAGAGGGAGAATGTCGGCAGCTGGATTCTGGGCTGGAAAATGAGCAAAATATTAGAGACCTATTCTGCACAACTCCAAAAGTCCTAAAACTTCAGGAAAGTCAGTTTTGGAATTTGTAAAAAATATTGGGTGAAGAAAGCACCAGAGGGGGCCACCCTCTATCCACGAGGGTGGGGGTGCGCCCTACCCCCCTGGGTGTGCCCCTGCCTCCTGGGCCACCTAGAAGCCCCCCAATGCCCATCTTCTGGTATAAGGTGTCTTTGCACTGGAAAAAATCATAAGGAAGCTTTCGGGACGAAGCGCCGCCGTCTCGAGGCGGAACCAATCTAGGGCTCCGGCGGAGCCGTTCTGCCGAGAAAACATACCTCCGGGAGGGGGAAATTGCCATCATCATCGATCCTCTCATCGAGAGGGGGTCAATCTCCATCAACATCTTCACCAGCACCATCTCCTCTCAAACCCTAGTTCATCTCTTGTATCCGATCTTTGTCTCAAAACCTCAGATTGGTACCTGTGGGTTGCTAGTAGTGTTGATTACTCCTTGTAGTTGATGCTAGTTGGTTTATTCGGTGGAAGATCATATGTTCAGATCCTTTATGCATATTAATACCCCTCTGATTATGAACATGAATATGATTTGTGAGTAGTTACGTTTGTTCCTGCGGACATGGGAGAAGTCTTGTTATAAGTAGTCATGTGAATTTGGTATTCGTTTGATATTTTGATGAGATGTATGTTGTCTTTCCTCTAGTTGTGTTATGTGAACGTCGACTACATGACACTTCACCACTGTTTGGGCCTAGAGGAAGGCATTGGGAAGTATTAAGTAGATGATGGGTTGCTAGAGTGATAGACGCTTAAACCCTAGTTTATGTGTTGCTTCGTAAGGGGCTGATTTGGATCCATATGTTTCATGCTATGGTTAGGTTTACCTTAATTCTTCTTTCGTAGTTGCAGATGCTTGCCAAAGGGGTTAATCATAAGTGGGATGCTTGTCCAAGGAAGGGCAGTACCCAAGCACCGGTCCACCTACATATCAAATTATCAAAGTACCAAATGCGAATCATATGAGCATGATGAAACTAGCTTGACGATAATTTACATGTGTCCTCGGGAGCGCCTTCCTTTATATAAGAGTTTGTTCAGGCTTGTCCTTTGCTACAAAAAGGATTGGGCCACCTGGCTGCACCTTTTTTACTTTTGTTACTTGTTGCCCGTTACGAATTACCTTATCAGAAAACTATCTGCTACTGATAATTTCAGTGCTTGCAGAGAATACCTTACTGAAAACCGCTTGTCATTTCCTTCTGCTCCTCGTTGGGTTTGACACTCTTACTTATCGAAAGGACTACGGTAGATCCCCTATACTTGTGGGTCATCAGGGTGCAACATGGACAAGGTGAGGGGCCACTAATGGATCACTAACCAACCTATACTAAGCATATATGATATCAGGTAAAGTACAATAGCAGGTTACCAAAATAGGCTATGCATCAGAATAGGAGCTATCGAACAATAGTAGCAAAATCTAATGCAAGCATGAGAGCGAAAGAATGGGTGATATAGGAATGATCAAGGGAGGTTTGCTTGCCTGGAAGCTCTGCTACAAGGGGATGAATGTCAGGGGCGTACTCGTACTCTGGAGCAGTGTCAGTCTCGGTGTCTACCGGAGAGAAGAGGGGGAAGAAACAATAAATATAAAGCAAAAAAATGCATCATGATGCATGACATGGCAATATGCACTGCTAGGGGCTACCTAACGTAGTGCTACACGTTACAGACGAAGGGGGAAAACATCTCGGAATGTTTTCCTGGTGTTTGGTAGTTTCCGGACAAATGAATCGGAAGGGAAGGATCCAGGTTCATCGTGCTAGAGTCATGCGACAGATGAGTGGATAGCATATTCGGGTTCGTAATATTTTTCTGAGCAACTTTCGAACGGGGAGAGCTTGCCGCGTTGATTAGGGCTACTGGGCAGACGAGCGAGGCAGACACCGGCATTCTGGTGAGATCAGAACGTCGAAACGACATGCAAACGGGTGGCAGAAGCTTCTAACTAGGGGCTATGCATTGCAGCGAAGCCGTTGGGCACACGCAAGTGACCAAATGGTCACTAAAGTAGCTCCGACGACCAAGCGAGGCGGCGGCGCATTCGGTGGACTCAGGATCGCGCGCTAGAGGTCGGAATCGATAGCGACGGGAGAGCAGAATTGGGGAGTTGCTCACAGCATTGCAGGGAAGGGGTCTGGGAGGCCGGAGAAGCTCGTGGCGGCGTGGATCGAGGCGGTGGTCGCCGGAGCCCGAGGAGGAAGCAGAGGACAAGGGCGACGACAAGGCACTCCACGGCTCTGGTCCAGCGGCGAGGGAGAAGAAGCGCTTGCCTGCGCATCTCCTAGACACGGCCTCGGGTGCAGGGGAGGACAGCGGCCACACCGGTGAGGGGCATCCATGGCGACGACAACGTCGGGTGCGAGCGGATTCGACAGCGAGTGATGAGGGGGAAATGGGGTGGGTGCTAGGGTTCGTCCGGGGGGGCGGCGTCCTTTGTAGGTCCAGGGAGGGGGGGGGGATGGCCGGCACGTGGCCATCCACGACCACGAACGTACGCCCAGCGGCAACCGTGTGCGGTGAGCAATAGGAGGGAGATGACCCGGGGTGCTGGGCCGGGCCGCACTGTGCACTAGGCCCAGTGCTCCGGGGCCTTTTTCTTTTTCTTCTATTTTCATTTCTGTTTTTTTTAATTAGTTTTGATTTTACATTAATTTTCAATAGCATTTGAGTTTTATAAAATATGAAACTTGGGCTAATAATTATAATTCAGTATTACACACTGCCACAAAAAGTTTGGGAGCTATTTAGTTTAGTTTGGAAATTTTTATAATTTTAAAAGCAATTAAAATTTGTTTGGGCCCCTGTTTTAATTGTTTTAGGGCATTTAAATACTTTATAAAATGTTGGTATATTCACGAAAATTACGCATTGATTATTTTAAATATTATGAACATTTTTTTATGTTTGAGGAAATATTTTATTTGGTTTTATTTTAAATTTGAAATTGAATTTGGTTTGGATCAAAGTGAGGTTTGGAAATTAATTGCGATGACATGGTAGCATTACTGTGTGGTTACTCTAGCTTAACTACCGGGGTGTTACAAAGAGCCACTAAGGAGATTGCCTGTTCTTCTTCTACAAGGGCAAGGGTCACTGGAAGACCTACTGCAACAAATATTTGGCCGAAAAGAAGAATAAAAAGTCTGTATCGTCCGGCAAACTTTTCGCAAATACAAGATGAGATTTTTTTAAGCACAATGACTTTGTCAAATATATGATGAAAAATTTGGAATATATGATCAATATTTTTATTAAATGCCTAATGAGCATTTTACTACACGATGACCATATTTTCAGTGCACGTAAAAGAATAACTTTTTAAAATACATAATAACAATTTTTAATATCCATGGACATTTTAGTGCACGTAAAATAATAAGTTTTTTAATTACGCAATTGATTTTTGAGTGAAGTATGTTGCTCGCTTCTACTGTATTTTTTTGAAGAAATCCATTGCTATCTTATTTTTCAGAAACAACAGGAACTTTATTCTTTCTCAAAACCATTACAACTACATTGTTTTGGATTCAAGATCTAATTTTTTATTTTTTTTGCAAAGTAACTCTCACAGTTAAAATTTACAATGAAATATCTTGGGGACATCTTCTCTGTGGTATCAATCTTTGAAATACTGGTAAGACTTCAATAAAGAGATTGTAATTGGACTAGAGAAAGGCTACTACTACTCGTGCATCTGCACGAACTTGATTACCATTAAAGGGTTCTAAAAGTCCCTTGGTTGCCCATCCAAAACGATAAAAAAAAGTCATGAGCGATGAACGTGCTTAGGCCGAAATGGTTCCCTAGCCGTGTTAGCTTTTTTTTTCTGCTAGCCGTGTTAGCTGTGAGGAGATACACGTTCTAGCCGTGTTGTTGGGCAAGCCCAGTATCCACAAGCTAAGAAACGGGAATAACTAACTAAGGGTTATCACCATTTGGGGGCATCCAGGGGTCACTTTTGGTGGCATGGGAGTGTGTCAAGTGGTGCATACAGCCACCACCATAAGTGTTAGAGTAGTCATTATGGTATACGACTTCTAGTCCAAGTCAGTTTTGTACCCTACCGCAAGTTGGTTTGTACCCTCTTATATATTCTTGTATGCCGCACCAAACAATCAATAAGCAACAGTTTTATTCAGCTTTCATGGTATCAGATACCGATCCCAGGGTTTAGGGTATGGCTCCGCCTACGCCACCGCCGCCGCCGCCGCCGGCTACTTCGAGCGCCGGGCCGCGCTCATCGCCAAGGCTGCCAACGCCGCGGCCGCTTCTCTCTCGGCCCTCACCATAGCTCCACAAAACTACCCTGCACCCATCCTCGCCGCACCAATATCTCTTGCTGACACAATCTCCGACGTCAGCCCCTACATCCCCATAGTTCTTGATCTCGCCACCCACAACTACTACCATTGGAGACATCTCTTCGATCTCCACCTCGGCCGCTGCAACCTGCGGTTGCATGTCGCCGCCAACTGTCTTCCCCGCCCCGACGATTCGCAATGGTTGAAAGACGATCTCACGATCGTCCAGTGGTTCTACACCCGCATCACCACCGAGATCTTCAACATGCTCGATCACAACGGCGCCACCGCTGCCAACATCTGGCACTCCCTCCGTCGGCTCTTCCAAAGCAACACCGACGCTCGAAAAAACGCTCTCCACACCGAGCTTCGCAATATGGTGCAAGGAGACGCCCCGGTGAACCTCTTCTGTCAGCGTGTTAAGACCATTGGTGATGAGCTTCGCGAACTCGGCGATACAGTCAGCGACTCATAGCTAATCAACATCGGCGTCGTCGGCCTCAGCGAAGACTTTGACAAGCAAGCCTCATTCATACCGATGATACGGCCTCCTTCTACCCTCGCCGAAGTTCGTTCCCTGCTACAACTCGCGGCGGAAACACAAGCTCGCAAGGACTCTCGCCCCAAGGTCTTTCATGCTGCGGCCCGTCCTCCTCCGCCGTCTACACCAGCGCCGCCTTCCATGCTGGCTCCTGCCGCCGGGCCGTCCGCATCATCATCTGCTCAACCGCCCCCAGGCTGGCGTCCTAGTCCACACTACCGCGGCAAAAACCCTATCTACAGGCCGCCGTCGACTCGTTCGGTTCTGCCTACGACATCACCAGCACCGAGTCCTGCACCACCCACCAGTGCTCCATCTATGGTTGCATGGCGGCCTCCTCATGATCGTTGGAGGAGGCTCGTTCAGGAATGGCCAATGCACTGGTCCGCTCCATCCGCCCTCGGTGCTCCGCCGACATATTCAGGTGCCTGGCAACCTGGCCTTCGGCCGCCTACTGGTGCTCCCGGGGTTCTCAACCCCCGACAGTTGGCCAATGCCTATCACGCCGCCCCAACGTATGCTCCTTATGGTCATTACACCACCGATGGCGGCGCCTACTACACACCTCAGTCGGCCCTGCTCCCGATGCCACCACCACCACAGCCGGCCAATGCCTCTCACGCCGTCCCGACGTATGCTCCTTATGGTCACTACTCCACCGACGGCGGCGCCTACTACACTCCCCAGCCGGCCCTACTGCCTTCACCATCGTATCCGCCGGCACTGCTCTCGACGCCACCCTCACCTGCGACGCCGAGCTGGGATCAAGCTGCTTTTCTCCAGGCCATGAATAACTTTGCTGCACAAGGAAACTCAGGTACGGATTGGATCTTTGATTCAGGGGCCTCTAGTCATATGTCTGCATCTAGTAATTGGTTATCATCTTGCACTAAATCTCCTTTCTCTTCCATTACCCTTGGAGATGGATCATCTATTCCTATATATTGTGTTGGTCAGGCTCAACTTCCCTCTTCCGCTAAACCTCTTTTAGTTCGTGATGTTCTAGTTGCACCCGCCCTCATTAAAAATCTTATTTCTGTTTGCCAATTTACTTGTGACAATCTAGTTTCGGCTGAATTTGACCCTTTTGGTTTAACTCTGAAGGATTACCTGACCAAGGCCGAGATCGCTCGCTTCAATAGCTCCGGAGATCTTTATTCTCTTAATGGAGTTCCTGCTGCCACCCCTCCAACATCCATGCTGGCCTCCGTCGATCTCTGGCATCATCGCTTGGGCCATCCCAACCCTGCCGTCTTAGCTTCTATGCTTAGTGAATTTACCATACCATGTAATAGGGATTCTCATAATTCTGTGTTTTGCGAGTCATGTCAATTAGGCAAACATGTGCGTCTTCCCTTTAGTTCCTCTACTTCTTGTAGCACTTATCCCTTTGAATTAATACATTGTGATTTATGGACCTCTCCCATTGTAAGTGTTTCGGGTTTTAAATACTACCTTGTTATCCTAGATGATTTCACCCACTTTGTCTGGACTTTTCCTCTACGCAACAAATCCGAGGTCCATTCTCTTTTTCTTAATTTTCAATGATATGTGTCTGTTCACTTCTTCCTCCCAATTCGCTTTATCCAATGTGACAATGGTCGCTAGTTTGATAACATTAAAAATCATACTTTCTTCTTACAACATGGCATCCTGCTTAGGTTCTCATGTCCCTACACCTCCCCTCAAAATGGTACAGCCGAACGTTCTCTTCGCACCCTCAATGATATAGTTTGCACTCTCCTCATTCAATCATCTATGCCTCCCAAGTTTTGGGCTGAAGCCCTCCACATGGCCACCTTCCTTCTAAATATTCGACCTTCTAAAACTAAACCCAACACTACACCCTATTATTCCCTCTTTCTTTCCCACCCCGACTACTCCGCGGTTCGTGTTTTCGGCTGTCTCTGTTTTCCCAATGCCTACACCACTTCTGCAAATAAATTGTCA
The DNA here is from genome assembly GCF_018294505.1 of Triticum aestivum. NCBI lineage: Eukaryota > Viridiplantae > Streptophyta > Magnoliopsida > Poales > Poaceae > Triticum > Triticum aestivum. Next base: position 760,987,896 of record NC_057798.1, on the reverse strand, counting down.
CCACACTCTGTCCCATGTGCTTTTCTCGGCTTCTCTGACGAGCACAAAGGCTATCGCTGTCTCGACCTTCACACCGGACACGTTCATGTCTCTCGTCATGTCACGTTTGCTGAGCACATTTTTCCTTTCTCCCAACGCACTACTACACCATCCAACACCCCTAGCTCCGCAAACATTCCCTCTCCCCGTCCTTTTCAACTATATACTCCCCTACCTGTCGAACACAACATACCACCACCACCATTAACACCCACCATAGCCGATTCCAACCCTAACCTCACCCCACCCGAGACGTCCCCAACACCCTTGACCCCTGCTCCCTCCCCAACACCCCCGGCCCCTACTCCCACTCCACCACCCAGCCCTGCTCCCACTCCACCACCCAGCCCTACTCCTTCGTCCGACTCTTCCTCTACGCCGGACTCACCAGTACCCACCATACCCCCTCGTGCTATTCCTACAGCAGCCCCGGTTAATGATCATCGCATGCCTACTAGGGCCAAATCAGGATTTCATCAACCCCAAGATCGCCTAAACCTTCATACCTCCGTATCTCTCACTTCCCTTCCAAAAAATTACAAAACTGCTCTACTTAATCCCAATTGGGCTGCTGCCATGCAAGAAGAATATAATACTTTACTTCAAAACAACACCTGGCAACTTGTTCCTCGTCCTCCCAATACAAATATTGTTTCTGGCAAATGGATTTTTTGCCAAAAGTTCCACTCCGATGGGAGCCTCTCACAATATAAAGCCAGGTGGGTTTGTCGTGGCTTTTCTCGGCAACAAGGAATTGATTACGAAGAAACCTTTTCTCCTGTTGTTAAACCTAGCACCATTCGCACCGTTCTTAGTGTTGCTGTCTCCTCTCCCTGGCCTATTCACCAACTTGATGTTAAAAATGCTTTCCTACATGGTTCCCTTCAAGAAACTGTCTACTGCCAGCAACCTCTGGGTCTTGAAAATCCATCCTTTCCAACTCATGTATGTCTTCTTCAGAAATCTCTCTACGGTCTTAAACAGGCCCCACGAGCTTGGTTTCAACGCTTCTCCTCCTTCATTCAAACAATAGGCTTCACTCCATCTCTCTCTGACACCTCTCTTTTTGTATATCATCAAACTTCTGACACTGCCTATTTACTTCTCTATGTAGATGATATCATTCTTACCGCATCCTCTCAGAAGTTCTTAGATCATATTGTCTCTCTTCTTAGATCTGAATTTTCTATGACTGACCTAGGACTCCTTCATCATTTCTTAGGCAATGTTGTTGTTCGAGATTCCTCCAGCCTTTTTCTTTCCCAACGTCAGTATATTCTTGATCTTCTTAATCGTGCTGGTATGCTTGACTGTCAATCATCTCGCACTCATGTCGATACTAGTTTTAAACTTTCGGCTACCGGTGAACCCTTTTCCGATCCTACTCTCTATCGTAGCCTCACAGGTGCTCTCCAATATCTCACCATTACTCGTCCTGAAATCTCTTTTGCTGTTCAACAAGCATGTCTCTATATGCATGATCCCCGGGTTCCTCACTATAATCATGTTAAACACATTCTTCGGTATTTAAAAGGAACTCTCAATCATGGTCTCCACCTCAATAATTCTTCTCCAAACTCGCTTACCGCATACTCTGATGCAGACTGGGCTGGTTGTCCTGACACTCGAAGGTCCACTTCCGGTTTTTGTGTTTTTCTTGGTAACAATTTGATTTCTTGGTCTTCGAAAAGACAGGTTACAGTCTCACGTTCGTCGGCCGAGGCTGAGTATCGCGCCGTGGCACATGCCGTTGCAGATACAATCTGGATTCGGCAGTTACTCTCCGAGCTACACAGGCCTATTGAGCAGGCCACTATTGTCTACTGTGACAACATATCGACAGTCTACATGACCGGCAATCCAGTTCAACACCGACGCACAAAGCATATTGAGATTGATATTCATTTTGTTCGTGAAAAGGTTTGTCTTGGTCAGGTTCGGGTGCTTCATGTTCCCTCTACGGCTCAGTTTGCTGACATTTTCACCAAGGCACTGCCTACTAAGCCGTTTCAAGATATTTGTTTCAGTCTCAACGTCGTCGAGCCTGCCGTTGATACTGCGGGGGGATGTTAGAGTAGTCATTATGGTATACGACTTCTAGTCCAAGTCAGTTTTGTACCCCTACTGCAAGTCGGTTTGTACCCTCTTATATACTCTTGTATGCCGCACCAAACAATCAATAAGCAAGAGTTTTATTCAGCTTTCAATAAGTCATATGTTGGGCACTATTTCTGGATTTTGTTTTTCCATGTACGTGTTTTCGGATTTTAGATAATTTATTCAGTTTTTTTGGTTTGTGCCCGATTTCCCTTAGGTTTTAAAGAATTAGTTCACGGAATAATAATATTATGTGCTTCCGCGCATAGCACTGATTTGATACTCGTGGAAGTGTGCTTCAAAAAGGGAAGCCACAACATGTACTTCTAGAAAAAAGGTGCAAAACTACATCCGTGCTTTCAGACTCCGGTTTTTTCTTCCTTTTTTTTGCACAAACATATTTTTTCTGGTTTCATTCTTTTTAGATTTTGTTTTTTCAGTAATCTTTTCTTCTTTTAGTTTTCTTTCTTTTGGTTTTTGATGTTTTTGATATTTTTTATGAGAAAAGATCGTCAAAAGCTATTAACATGGGATCTAGTTTTCAAGATCTCTACGCGAGAAATCCAACAGTTAAAACGGTTTAGCATTTGGATACATAGTTCTCATTTGGATACATAGTTCAAGAGATAACATGTATAGAAAAGGGAATCTATGAGAAAGAGGGAAGCTCCCAGGTTGTCAAACCAGAAAAGGTGGAGGAGTGACCTTTTCAAGGGGTACCGTGATTTTGCTAAGAAATATAGGACGCTACATCACAGATTATCAAGTAATGCATTCTATCTAGCGCTTATAGCGCCAATTATAGGCTTTTTTGTGTGGGGCGCACTCCAAGGCTACACTAGTACATGGGCCAGCCCGACAAAGCTTTCAACTATTCCAGGTTTTGGTAGTTTTCGGTTGGGTTGGGAAGCTTCTAGAAGTTTCTGGTTGGTTTTTTGTATTTATTTATTTATTGGTTGGTTTTCTATTTTCATTTTTGAGGTATGCAGCGGTAAGGAGGAGTGGGATTTTTTCAATTTTGCGAACATGTATTGTAAATGTGAACATTTCTTGAAAACACAAATATTTATTGAAATGTATGAGCATCTTTTACAAACATGAACTTTTTATTCAAATCTGCAAAAAGGTTGAAAATGCAAACACCTTTTCAAATTTAAAAAAATTTAGTCAATTTTTAAAAAAAAAAGATAAGGAAAATAAAATTTTGAAATAAAAGGAAAGAAAATATTGAGAATAAAAATAAAAACGGAAACCACAAAACCATAAAAAAGGGATCGCTTTGTGTGAGTATGGGATCTATACACCGTGCTTCTTTTTTGGAACATACATATATGCCTGACTTTTCTACATTTTCTCCATTGTGTGCAGCCTACACCCTGGATATTCAGTGGCCCATCGTGTCTTCTGTTGGATTATGTCCATTTTGTTATCGATTTTGAAATATTGCATTGCGTGTTAGAACAAGCATTTCTTCCGGTGAACAAACACTACAGGTTGCAGTAATATACTCCACGACGATATTGAAATTGATTGATGGTACGTCGACAGAATTACATATACTAGCTATACAAGTAATTTCTTGGTGATCCCACATAAAATTGTTCTATATGTGCAGTATTGTGCAGGATAGCGGTTGCTCCCCTGGTGGTACTGTTCTTCCTATCCCACAAATACTGGGCCACAAGGATCACAATCGGTGTCATTGAGAAGTTCCTACTGATGCAACAAATGATCGGGCCAACAAGGTTTTTTTAGACGAAAAACAGCAAAGTTGCTGATTTTTTATTTTCTTTTGCGGGGTAGCAAAGTTGCTGATTTCATTCATTAAGATAGGAGGAAACACCGCTGGAGAAAAAAATACTGATGTCCAGCAAAGAAGTTGTAGGGAAAAAATAAAGACAAAGAGCTATACAAATGTACAGGAGAATAGAAATCTTAGAACTATCCCTTGCATGTCCACTGCGCTCCTGTAAAACCTGCCATCCTCCATGAATTGAGCTCTTTGACGATGCCTTCAGCCACCTGCAGAAAAGTGGTCGCCTTGTTGTTGAAGATGTGGTTGTTCCTCTCCTTCCAAACATGCCAAGCAGTCACCATAAGCAGAGAGGCGAGGTCATTTCTCTGTTTGCTATTGTAGTTGCCAGTGCTTTTAACCACCAGCCGAAGTGATCTCCATCAGCACAAGGCAGAAGATTATAGGGGAATCTATACAAGGTTAGACAGTATCCCTAGATTCCAGCAGTGAAGGGGCAATTGCAGAGAAGGTGCATGCCATCTTCAATCCCAAGATGATATAACTGGTAGGTTGGATCACGTGGCCAGCCACGCTTAGCAAGATTGTTGGCAGTTAAACACTTATCTTGTACAAACAACCAGCAAAAGAATTGGACCTTAGGAGGAATCTTAATCTGCCAAATGAAACTCGGAAGGGGGGAGTCAATTATGTCCATGAATTGGTATTAATAGGCTGATTTTGCAGTGTATCTTCCATCCGGTGACCACTTCCAAATGAATTTGTCATCACCATGTGAGTGTAACTACCATGGATCGATGCCAGAAGTTGATGTACTCACGCAACACCTAAATCCCAGGGTTTCTCTTCAGCAAGGTTACCCACCTCCTATTTGTGAGACCTTCAGCCAAAGAAATTTTTCTGCTCTTGCTATGCTTGTATAAGTTGGGGAAAGAAACAGAGGGGATCTCGCCGCTTAACCAATGATCGTGCCAAAATGACACCTTGGCCCCGTTGCCAATCTTGATGGTGGTGCTAGCAATAAAGAGTGCCTTAACATGTTTGTCAATCGGTAGCTGCAGCCCTTGCCATGGTTTATCCAGTTCAGTGGCACTCTGCCATAACCAGCGAACTTTGAGGGCTCTTTCCTGAGCATACAGGTCAGGAATGCCCAGCCCTCCAAAATTAAGTGGGGAGCACACTAGGGATCAATGGACAAGACACTTGCCTCCACACACGTTGTCGGAACCTGCCCATAAGAATGCCCGATGGAGTTTGTCAATTTGCTTAATCACCCACTTCGGTTGGTGCACTCCCAGCAGGAGGAAGATGGGCATGGCCGAGAGGACGAACCTTGCAAGCACCATTCTACCCATGGAAGAAATCCACCTAGCCTTCCAGGAAGTGATCTTCTTAATCAACTTGTCAATCAACTCTTGGAAACCAGCAAGTCTCAACCTTCTAGCTGACAAAGGCATCCCGAGATATGTGCAGGGGAAGCTAGATAATTGGCAACTGAGGGCCAATTGCAAAGGAGAAAGGTCCAGTCCTTCACACAGAATAGGAAAGATCTTGCTCTTGGACAAGTTAGTTATGAGCCCGGTAGCATTACCAAATAGTGTCAACACCTTTGTAACCACATCAAAATCATGTAACTCTGGTTTTAAGAAGATGATTACATCAACAACATTTATGGAGGCATGGTGCTCGATCATTTAATTATCCAGGGGAGAAAGAATATTACTTCTCTGAGCTTTGTCCATAAGTCTCCCTAATCAGCCCACCACAAGCACAAAGAGTAAAGGGGAGAGGGGATCTCCTTGTCGTAGGCCTTTTTGATGGAGAATTTTCTGGGTGGTATTAGAGTTGGCAAGAATTCTGGTTGAGGCAGAGTAAAACAGGAATGAGATCCATCCTCTCCATTTTGGTCCAAAGCCTAGAACTTGCAAAGCTTTAACAGAAACTCCCAAGAGACAGAATCAAAGGCCTTGGAAATATCCAACTTGAGCATAACCGATGGTATTTTCTTCTGCCTCAAGGTCTTTGCCATTGCCTCGACGTATACAAAGTTATCATGTATGCTTCTTCCTTTAATAAAGGCATTTTGACAAGGGGAAGCCAATTTGTTCTACCAAGGATGAAGTCTTGCAGCAAGGATTTTGGCAATCAATTTAGCAAAGAAGTGAATAAGGCTAATGGGCCTAAATTCCTGAGGTCTGACAGCACCTTGATGTTTGGGCAGCAGAGCAATCACTACACTATTGAGCAAGTATAAATTTTGAGAATTCAGCCCTTGAAAGTACCTAAGACCAGCCATCAAATCATTCTTAACAACGTCCTAACACTTTTGAAAGAACATACCAGTGTATACATCTGGGCCGGGAGCCTTCTCGGGGTGCAAATCAAAAATGACCTTTTTAATTTCCTCTTCTGAAAAAGCAAGCTCAAGGGGAGAAAGATCATAGACAGCCAGCTCGAGAGCATCTAAATTCAAGGAGATATCTCTGGGCTGATAGGTACCAAGCAGCTTATTGAAGTGTTGCCAAATATGTTGTTCCTTGTTCTGCTGGTCAGAGTATTCTGTGTCATCCACAAGGATGGACAAAATGAAGTTTTTCTGCCTTCTAGCCGTGGCCTTCAGATGAAAAAAATCTAGAGTTACAGTCCCCCTCCTTGAGAGTCAAGAACCTGGAGCGTTGGCGCCACATACATCTCTCCAAGGCCGCAAAACCTAAGATCGTCATTTTAAGCCCGCCTCTGAATGTGTGCTCTTCAAGGGAAAGCATCCTGCTATCCCTAGCAATGTTCAACTGCAAGATAAGCTCATGGACGACCCTTGTCCTTAGCTTAATATCAGGGAGCAAAGAGGAGGCCCAAGATTTAAGATTCTTGCAAGGAAAGTCAACTTAGTATGGAGATTGATAAAGTGGTCATTGGACTTGGTAGCCTTATCCCAAGAAGAGTTGACAACTGTATCAAAACCTTCTAGCCGAACCCAAACATTTGCAAATTTGAATCTTCTCTGTGGCCTGAACAAAGCATTGCTGGGGAGTAATAATGGACAATGATCAGAGTCCGCGGAGGAAAGGCATTGTAGTAAAGCATTGGGAAACAACTCATTCCAAGGTTGATTATACATAAACATGTCAAGTCTGACGAGAATAGCACTACTACAAAAAGGGCTATAGATGGAATGGCCACTAATGACGCACCTGTCATGTGGTACGCCATTACTATATTCTAATGGCGCACCATGTCTCGGTGCGCCATTAGTAATATATTACTAATGGCGCACCTGGTGTGTGGTGCACCATTAGTAGTTTTGAAAAAAAAACATAAAAAATAAATTTGTTACTAATGGCGCACTGTTGTATAGTGCGCCATTACTAGTTGACATAGTAATGGCGCACCACATCCGCCATGCTCCATTAGTAGTTTTGAAAAAAAGTAAAAAAAATAAAAAAATATTTGTTAGTAATGGCGCATCTGTGGACAGTGCGCCATTACTAGTTTACTAAGTTTTTTTCCAAAAAAAAATCAAAAAACCGAATGCACCCCCCGGACCGCCTTTTCAGTTTTAAAAAAAATAAAAGAAAATGATGGAAATGTCAAAAAAAATAAAAGAAAATAAGTTTCCCATGTGATATGTGGTCTAGTTGTTGGGAAAATTTACAAATATAAATTTCGACTTTATTTGCAAAATCTCGCTGGAAATTTGTAAAATGGGCATAACTTTTGCATACGAACTCGGATTAAAAAGTTTTTTCTATGAAAAATCATCTACTCGAAAACTTACATCCGAATTTAACCTAGGGAACCCCCGTTAAACATTTTCAAAATCCCCAAAAACCTAACAGAAAAAAAGTTACGGGGCTTTTAAGATCTAGAGGCAAAAAAAATAAGAAAATTCAAACTTACTAGTGGCACACCGTGGATGTGGTGCGCCACTAGTAACAGAAAAAAAATTGGTTTTGATTTTTTTTTGAATTTTTTTTAAAAAAATGATATGTAATATGACCAGGAAGTTTGAAATATTTTTCAAAATTTCAACATAGTCATGAACATGTACAAAGTCCTAGACAACAACAAGGTATAATAGGATTGATATGCTAGATATATCAACAAGTGCCTGTGAAGTGAGCTGTTGCTGGGGTTGGATGAACTCTGAAGTTAAGATTGCTTGGGTTGGAGTAGTGTGAGGATGGGTGACCTTTCGGGAAGTTTGACCACGGAGTGCGATTTGACCCGAGATTAAGCCATAGTGACCTGAAATTAAGAAAAAAATGAAAAAAAATAATTTTTTTTATTTTTTCTTTTAGAACCAAATTTCTAAAAAAATTTGAAAATTTTTTGTTACTAATGGCGCACTTCTATGTGGTGCGCCATTACCCTGGGAGGAATTCTAATGGCACACTGTGGGCAATTCTAATGGCGCACTACGTGATGCGCCATTAGAACACCAGATATTAATGGTGCACCAGTGGTGTGCCATTAGAATTTAATTCTAATGGCGTGATGCTAGTGGCGCACCAGTAGTGTGCCATTAGAAGGCAAAACTGGTGCGCCACTAGCATGCCTTTTCCTAGTAGTGTAGTGTGCAACTGTTCATTACTCCAGGTATACCTTCTCCAATGGAAATACATATCTTTGAGCTCAAGGGTGTTCATAAAATTTATGAAAGCATTAATCAGTCCTCTATTTATGTTTCCATTACTCTTGTCTGTAGCTGCAGTTGAAGTCACCCACTAAAATCAAGGGATCAGGAGAGTTCAAGCATAGCGATTGCAAGTCGTTTAGGAAGGAGATCTTTTCACTAGGGGGTTGAGGGCCATAGACATTCACCATTTTCCAAAACTCACTAGTGATCTTGTTGTAGCACCTTAGGGATATAAAACATCTAGAGCATTGTACTGAGGAGACAACAATATTATCAGACCAAGCGACTGACAATCCTCCACTAGCACCTTCAGAAGGAGAGAAAGCAAATTCAGAGAAATTGCCACCACAGATTTCAGATAGCAGAACAAAATCAACACTGGATAACTTTGTCTCTTGCAGACACACCATACTGATAGCATGCATCCTAATGAGCGGCCGAACAGCGGTCCTTCTCGCTGGCGAATTCAGGCCCCTAACATTCCATATTAAGAAATTGCAATCATCCATAGAAGTAGATCGACATGATATGATGTAACACTGGAACGAACCAATCACGTGGTTCTCTCTGGCGCCCACCTCTTGCTGCCGCAGGCGCTGGACGCCAACTTGGTGAGGGCTTGGATCTACGCTGCGGAAAGTGGCGCCTTGAAACAGTCGGTGTATCGGGCGAGCAAGGCTGCCGGGTCGGCCACCGGCTCCTCGAAATCAATCCCCAGGCGACGACAGACCAGTCTCTTGGCTTTGGTGATGGAGGTGCTTTGCATCTCCGGTGGCCTGTTTGCCAGGTGGCGACTATGGTGAAGCAGCTCAGTGTCGGCAACAGCGTTTCCCCTCTTAGGCCTTGTACAATGCAAGGTGCTTAGGGGAGGTTCTTAAAGAAATAAACCAGTCTTTTTTTAAGCACCTGTGCTTATTTGTACAGGGTAGAAGCTTAACTAGGCGTCTGTCCTGTAGAAATAGGCAATGGTGCTTCAGAAAAATCCGGTTTATTTTACTAAGCACCACTCTAAGCATCTAGCATTGTACAAGGCCTTAGTAGTGGACATGGGCTTGAATATCGGACCTCGAAGGAGATCAGGAGAGATTGGCTCAACAACCAGGCCCATGAACACCTTGACTGGGTCCAGGTCCTGAGCATGGCCCGCAGCTGGCCCCATTACCCCGCCAAGCAGCGTCCTCCTCATTGACCAAGTCAGTTTGGACCACCAGTGGAGCAACATCAGCATCGTTGACCAGTTCAGCATGCGCTACCACCTCTGGGGCATCAGACGGGCCCACAAGAACTGGGAGGCGTGCAACATCTCCCGTGCCCGTGCTGCCGACAGTGGAAACCTGCGTAGCACCATCCAAAGACAGAGCATCGGGCTCCAGCTCATTAAACAACTGCACGGCAATCTGCATGGCACATGCAGCAGGGGAGGCAGCAGGGTGGGCCGACAAGGGATGCCTACAAAGATATTGGCAGTAACAAGCCATTCAGAGACAAGCTTAGGCTGGGAGGCTACGACTCCGAGAAGAGTTTCTCCTGGGACAAGCTCAATGAAATCACCTTGGGCATTGCCAGGGGGATCAACTACCTGCATCAAGGATGTGACATGCACATTCTGCACTTCGACATCAGGCCACACAATATTCTTCTTGGCAGCAATTTCATCCCAAAGGTTGCCAACTTCGGCCTTGGCAAGCTATACCCAAGGGACAACAGCTTTGTGCCTTTGAGATGGGGAACCATCGGGTACATAGCTCCTGCAGCTTTGGCGTCATATCGACTAGTCCGACGTTTACATCTTCAGTATGCTGCTGCTGGAGATGGCAGGAGGGAGGAGGAACGCTGACCCGGACACGACGAACTCAATCCAGGCATTCTACCCATTGTGGGTGTATGACCGGCTAACTAGACAGGAACTGGGCGAGATATCTGCTGAGATGCACGAGTTGGGGAGGAAGTTGTGTCTTGTTGGGCTACATTGCATCCAGATCCAGTCTCACGATCGGCAAGCGATGAGCGAAATCATAGGCATGCTTGAAGGCGGCTTGATGGCATGCAGTTGCGTTCAAGGTCATTCTTCTGCGACGATGGGCACACCCCTGTAGTGGAGTCCTACAATTTTTGCTCTGAGCTGACTGCCATTTCAGAAGAGGATGACTGAATTCTTTTAATGTACGGAAAAGCTAATTTCCTGCCGGCGGGAATTTAGCAACAAATCCGAACGCCCTGAAAGCCGTCAGATCGCGATCGCGCGGCTGTTATCCGTAGGATTATTGCATGGACGGTTAGTGTTTTAATTGGATCGCGATTTTAATGGGATCGACCTTTTTAATAGCAATCGCATGTGGGAACATGGGCATCGACCTGATTTCTTTCCTTCCGTCATTAATTAGACCATGATTTTTATGGGGTTACCGCTTTTATTAATGGTGATGAATAGGGTGTTGACCATATTTCTTTCCTTCGTACGGTGAAGTTTCCATATGCAAGTTGTGCTCTTTTTACTGCAAGCGCTGTGAAAAGAAAGAACAAAAATTAAGTGTGTCACCCAAGGATCGAACCTAGGTTGCTAGGCTCTTGGGTGCTTATGACAACCAACTCATCTGCTCCTAATTTGTTGTCCAATAAATGATGATTAGTTACATCAACCTTTTAAAAATCATGACAGCAAAACAAAAGCAGTTTTTTGTGTTTTTTGTGACCCGATTTTCTCTTTGTTGTAATTACGTTGTATCCACACACACTTTGATCCATGAAACATAGTAGACCTGATAACTTATGTACCTTTGGTTTGGGCACCCTGGGGGAGGGGGGTGTTGATGAAATATCCTCCTGGTAAGTTCATGGGAATAGCATGGTAACTCATACATCGCAGACCTGACAAATCTTATGTACCTCGGTATTGATAACTTTGGCACGAGGCGGGAAGGGGTTAATGAAATATCCCCGACAACTTTTGTGTGAATAACATGGTAACTCACACATTGCAGACCTGATAAGTTATGTGCCACGGTCCTGATAACTTTGGGAAGGGTAGTGATGAAATATACCCACGGTCAATTTGATGTTAATAACACGATAACTCACACATGGCAGACCTGATAACTTATGTAGCCCGGTCCTGGTAACTTTGGTGAACGGGAGCGCAGGGGGGGATGATGAAATATACCCCCCCCCCCTCCCCCGAGGGTAGCTCACACATCGCAGACCTGATAACTAATGTACCCCAGCCCTGGTAACCTTTGGCGATGGTGGTAGGGGAGGGTTGTTGGTGAAATATACCCCCATCGAAACCTAGGTACAAACACCAAAGTAAACTTTGACCCATGGAAAAAAGTTGTTGAAAACATATCACCGATAACTTCGGTGTAAATAATATGATAATATACGCCACTGGACTTGATAACTTATGTACAGACATCACGATAACTTTAACTCGTAATAAAAGTTATCGGAAACATAATCTATAAATAACATGGTAATAAAGGCTTTCGGACCTGATAACTTGCATAAAGACACCACGATAATTTTGACCCAGGGAAAAAAGTAGTTGAAAACATAGTTCGATAACATCTATGTAAATAACATGGTAATATATGTACAAAACAGCTGATACCTTACTTAGCTTAGGCTTGATAACTTGACCTAGAAGAAAAAGTCATCGGGACATACCAACATGGGATCTAGTTTCGAAAGTTTCATCATGGCGCTTTTTTGAGTGAAAACCGATCTTGAATCGAACAGACCGTTTGAGCTATAAAACATTTTGAAATGTCAAAATAAAGAGAATCTACGATGACATTAGCTTTTCTGCACTTTAAATGCATTCGCATGTGTGGAGAAAGTTGGGAGAAATCATTTGTATACCCAAAATTTGCATATGTAAACATCGTGGTAACTTATGTTGCATAGACGTGATAACTTGCATATCCCCGACGTGGTAACTTTTTACTCGAAAAAAATGTTGTCGAAACATATCAATATGGGATCTTGTTTCGAAGGTATCGTCCTGACGATTCTTTTATGTGAAAACAAATTTTTGATCGGACCCATAGTTTGGGCTACAAAACATTTTGAATTTTGATATTCATTGGAATCTTTGCTGATGTTATCATTTCTGTTTTACATGTATGCATGCATGACTTGGATTGAATTAGAAAACGCCTTGCATGCCGCATGCTGCTGTTGTTGCTTTTTTATATCGTTGTTCCCGTATACGCAATCTCGATGCTCAAGGAATCGTCCGGATCTGTTAGTAACTACCGACTGATTGGTAGTTAGTCCAGTCCTTCAATGTAATATTGTACTACAAGGTGATGATGAACTTGTGAAAAGTTGCAGTAACGTTTTGTTTGGAGCAAATGAATGTGAATCCTCTACCCTGTTTCTTTTCTGAATGTTATCCAAAATTCAAACATATCAAGCGCTCCGGGACTCTGAAGCGTGAAGTGCAACTGAGTGTAAAGTTTTGTTTGACCTCCCAATGATCTCCCTTGCTGAAAAAGGTGTGAACTGTTGTGAAAATAAACTGAAGAAAAGTAACAGCAGAATTACTAAGGAAAAATGTATGCAGAAGTATCTGATGATTCCAAATGAAGAAAATCGGATGATATCTCTCAGTTTCAGAAAAAAAAAACTGTAGTGGTGGTTGTTTTTCATCGTCCTATAATTGCTATGGGTTGTAAACTTGTAATCACCGTCACCGAACTCATCCAAATACATCCCCCGACATAAGAAGATGCTAGAAGCTTCTAAATGATGATGGAGTTCCACCAGCATATACTCCCTCCGTTCCTAAAAATAAGTCTTTCTAGAGATTTCAATATAGACTACATACGGAGCAAAATGAATGAATCTACACTCTAAACTATGTCCATATACATCTGTATGTAGTCCATATTGAAATCTCTAGAAAGACTTATATTTAAGAACGGAGGGAGTATATGCCATCAACAGAGGGAGTGCAGTGCTGCAATTGTAGGCAGTAGCAGTTCTCTGCTCAACATTGCCTGTTCCGAAATCAGTTCATCATAATGACAACAACAGAGCACTATTCAAGTAGACTGAAGCTGAGAGACATTATGAAAACAACTTACGCTCTCCATGAGATATTTAAATCAGAAGAAAGGCTGTTTGTTAGTGGCCTGCTTGAAATCTGATTGTATTGTAGTAATGTTGTCGACCAGCGGATCTGGTGACACTAATCGATACTCGTAAGCGCATAATGGATCAGTGAACTTGGATGCATTGATCCTGACTCCTCGAGCGATACAGGTGTGACGCACCCATCCAAACACGCCCTGAATTTCCATAGCCTGCACCTTTTGTAAGAACAAGTATGCAAAGCATCCCCATCAGTTGCCATCGCCGTTCTTATTGGTGATAGTTATAAGAGAAGCCAAGAGTGAAGTTGCTAATTCTTTGCTCACAATTTGATTACAGTCATACTGTAGGTATTTTTCATGAAGAACAAGCTACCTTGACGACCCTGCTAAAGTAAACCAGCATTTTTGTTAGCAGAGCAGACATGAAGGTAAAAGTATTGGAGTCGATCTAACAAATACATCAGGAGAAACAACTCCTACATCCAAGCAAAAACTGCAAATCAATTAACCACGAAATCATCGATCAGCAAAGCCTGAAGTACAATGCAGCGCACTCGCATCATAGTATCACAAACACTCGCATCACAGCAAGGTAAGGTAAGAACATAACCGCATCATAATAGCAAACGGAGGGATACAATTATCATGCAAGGGGTCCATCATCTTTTTCCTCGAATAAAACAGAGGATAAAATTAAAAGGTGTTCATCGGCGTATGCTACAGATCGATGTTGGTGCCGCCTTGAACAAATAATAACAGCGAGGTGCACGCACAAGCTAGAACTCGATCTGAATCTTGGAACATAGAAACTCATCATCGGAGAAGCATCATGAATAACCAATCCTTGCTACGGAACTCGGCCCTGATTAATCAATTAGTCTTGGTCGGAATCGGAGAAGGTGAGGTCTTTGATTACCTCCTTCCGTACTTGGTCGCTGTATGCTCTGAGCTCGGCCCTGAGAGCGATGGCCTCATCGTCTACCTCCACGCAGCCCTTCTCCTGGAGCTGGCTAAGGACCCAGGCCTGGTACTCGGCGAAACTCTCTCGAGATTTGTAGTACAGACGGGCCATGCCGTACAATGCCACCTTCGACCTGTCCAGCATCTCCTCCGGCGAAGGCACCAAGCTGGGGTTTTCGCTCCTCAGGGCCTGGAAGAGACGAGGGGGCCGACTGGTATCCACCACCCTGGTAAGGATCGAGTCGACCTCCTCCTGCGGTAGCCGCGTCTTCTTCCTCCCTATGGCGGCCTCGTCCTCTCCTTTGGTCGCCGCCGCCGCCTTCTTCTCTGATTCTGCGACGGCCTCCGTCGCATGACCAGCTTCGTCGCCCAAACTACTGCCGATCGCCGCAGCCTCCGCCTTCCCTTTGGTGCTGCACACCTTCGGGTGAGACTCCTCGCCGGCAGCCGCCTCATCTGCCTTCCTCTTGGCGCTGCACGGCTTGAGAAACTCGTTATTTTTCTGAACGCTTACCGGCACCGCCGCCATGATTTTGGGAACGCTTCTTATTTCGATCTGGGGATAGATCATCGGATATTTTCGCTTTTTTTTAGTCGGGTATTGTCGCTTTGGAACGCTTGTTCTGATTTGGGGCTGGAGACGCCAACTGGTGCGGTCTCGATTATAGAAGAAGCTATGTCCCGTGTCACGCTGGGCATAAAACCGGATACCCGAAGTCCGAATCAATATAGCGCCAGTTTGAAAAATCCAAACACAATCTCGGGAAGCAGTTTTGAAATCCGGGATTATATTTAGAAAATTCGGATTTACACTCACGGAACCCGAACTATCCAAAGTAATAGGATTCCAGTAAAAATAATCTTCCAAAGGCCCAAACAGCCGCCAAAATCCCCTCACCTAGAAAACCTGCTTCCTACCACGTTCTCGGTCGTTCCCCACTCTAACCCGTCTCCATATCCCAGATGCCACAGGCAACACCACCATCTAAGAGCATCTCCAGCCGTTGGCCCCCAAGGACGCATAAAAATCGTCCCTTGGAGGCGAGCCGGCGATTCATTCGGCGCTAGGGGCGGTTTTGCGCCCAGTCGTCGCCCCCAGCTCGCCCGCAGTCGCCGATTTTGGCCCACTTTTGTAGCCAATTTCGACGAAAAAGGCTCATATGGGCGAGAATAGGCCCATATTCGATGTGGTTCGCCGTGGCTCAGCGTTCAATTATCAACATAAATATTTTTTATCACATATTTCATCACACAAAATTCAAATAATTCAACAAAATAGTAGAACAACAAATAGTTCAATACAAATTATATAGTTCAACAAATAAAAACTCATATTTCATCACACATCGCGCCCGGTGTCGCCCTTGAGCCTCCATAGGTGCTCTATCAGATCTTGCTGCAGTTGATGATGCACCTGTGGGTCTCGGATCTCCTCACACATACTGAGATAGGCAGTTCAGGTTGCCGGTAGCTGGTGATCAACTTGGACAAGAGGACCCTGCCTGTGGTATGAATCAGTGTCGAACACTGGCTCTTCCTGCTCGCTCTCAATGATCATATTGTGCAAAATGACACATCAGGTCATGATCTCCCACATTTGATCTTTCGACCAGGTCTGAGCGGGGTACCGGACAACAGCAAATCGAGATTGGAGCACACCAAATGCCCGCTCGACATCCTTCCTGCAAGCCTCCTGAATCTTCGCAAACCAGGCGTTCTTGCCTCCAGGCACAGGGTTTTTGATGGTCTTCACAAATGTCGACCATCTCGGATAGATGCTATCAGCTAGATAGTACCCCTTGTTGTAGTGCCGCCCATTGATCTCGAAGTTCACCGGAGGAGAATGACCTTCAACAAGCTTGGCAAAGACAGGAGAGCACTGCAGCACGTTGATGTCATTGTGAGTTCCTGGCATACGAAAGAAGGAGTGCCAAATCCAAAGGTCCTGTGTGGCCACCGCCTCAAGTACCACACTGCAACCGCCTTTGGCGCCTTTGTACATCCCCTGCCAAGCAAATGGGCAATTCTTCCATTTCCAATGCATGCAGTCGATGCTTCCAAGCATCCTAGGAAATCCTGTTGTTGCATTCTGTGCTAGGATCCGAGTAGTGTCTTCCGCATTGGGTGTTCTCAAGTATTGCAGTCCAAACACTGCCACCACTGCCCGATAGAACTTGTAGAAACACTCTATGCTGGTGGACTCGGCCATGCGCCCATAGTCGCCCTGTGAGTCACCGGGAGCTCCGTATGCAAGCATCCTCATCGCTGTCGTGCATTTCTGGATCGAGGTGAATCCAAGTTTGCCTGTGCAATCCATCCTGCATTTGAAGTAGTTGTCAAACTCCTGGATGGAATTCACAATCCTGAGAAAAAGCTTTCTGCTCATCCGATAACGGCGCCGAAATGTTCTGTCGCCGTGAAGTGGAGCATCGGTGAAGTAGTCGGAGTAGAGCATGCAGTAGCCTTCGAGACGATGACGGTTCTTTGCTTTCACCCGCCCCGGCGCCGAGCCACCTCGCCGTGACTTTTCATTGCTCGCCAGCAGCTGGGCGGGGGTGGCGAGCACCATGAGATGCTCTTCTTCTTGGACGTCGGCCTCGGCTTCCTCCTCCAGTAGCGCGGCGAGCGCTTCCTCGTCATCCGAGTCCACCACCGAGGCAGGCAATTCGTCGAACACCTTGCGCCCGGTGGGCGTGCACCCGCCGTTAAACTGCCCCTCCGCGGCCGAAAACGGCGGCCGAAAATGCCAGCTGCTATCGGAGGGGCTGCCACGGTGAACCTTTGCTACCTCTGCTATTTTTTCCGGCGGGGAATGGCTATTTAGCGGCGAAAGGCGACGGGCAGCGCCGGGATATAGCTAGTGGCGGCCGAGAGCGCGGGGGCACTACAAGAAATATGTCAACTAGTGACCTTCTGTCAGTGACCCTGAAAGAATTGGTCATAGATCTATGACCATTTGAGACCAATTGGTCAAAAGCTGTTCGGAGGGCTCCAAACCCTAAACCATTGCGACCATTTTGGTCAGAAAGGTCGTAATTTCCTTACACGAAATGGTCACAAAGTAAACAGTGCAGGTCCGCTGCCTTATTTCTAGTTGTTAACGACCAATATAGATGGTCATAGCCTTATAGATTGTGGTGGATTGTGATGACTAGGCGTCATCTCATCAGTTTTGCCTATGTGTCATGTCCATGTGTCAATTTTTGCCATAGGTTATGAAGCAACCTATATTTCTGTTATTCCAAAAATTCTCAAAAAAAATCGCATAAATTGTTTGGATCATATCTTCATCAAATATGTCAAAAACCTTCCTTGCCTAGTTCAAAAATAACTCAACAATATTCATTTTCCTATTTTGTTCAGAGTAGCACTTTGTGAAGGAAGTGTTATTTATATATTCTTGATTTCCCTAAAAATTTGTGAAGACATTCTTCTTAGTGTATGATCATCCTCAGCCAAAACTCACGCCCATTGGCCATGTGCATTTCCCGTACCGCTAATCAAACACTTGGCTGTTAATTCATGTTTGAGCATAGTTCGGCCTCCTCATGAGAATCTTATGTTATAATTTTCCTCCTAGCACCTACCTGGGTGTTGGGGAACGTACTAATTTCAAAAATTTCTTACGCACACGCAAGATCATGGTGATGCATAGCAACGAGAGAGGAGAGTGTTGTCTACATACCCTCGTAGACCGTAAGCGGAAGCGTTAGAACAACGCGGTTGATGTAGTCGTACGTCTTCACGGCCCGACCGATCAAGCACCGAAACTACGGCACCTCCGAGTTCTAGCACACGTTCAGCTCGATGACGTCCCTCGAACCCCGATCCAGCTGAGTGTCGAGGGAGACTTTCGTCAGCACGACGGTGTGGTGACGATCTTGATGTTCTACCGTCGCAGGGCTTCGCCTAAGTACCGCTATGATATTATCGAGATGGACTATGGTGGAGGGGGGCACCGCACACGGCTAAAAGATCCAAGGGATCAATTGTTGTTATCTCTAGAGGTGCCCCCCTGCCCCCGTATATAAAGGAGCAAGGGGGAGGGGGCGGCCGGCCTAGGAGGGGGCGCGCCATGGGGAGTCCTACTCCCACCGGGAGTAGGATTCCCCCCCTTCCAAGTAGTAGGAGTAGGAGTCAAGGAAAGGGGGAAGAGAAGAGAAGGAAGGAGGGGGCGCAGCCCCTCCCCCTAGTCCAACTCGGACTAGGCCTTGGGGGCCGCTCATCCTCTCCTCTCTCTTTCCCCTGAAGCCCAATAAGGCCCATATACTCCCCGGCGAATTCCCGTAACTCTTCGGTGCTCCGAAAAATACCCGAATCGCTCGGAACCTTTCCGAACTCCGAATATAGTCGTCCAATATATCGATCTTTATGTCTCGGCCATTTCGAGACTCCTCGTCATGTCCCCGATCTCATCCGGGACTCCGAACTCCTTCGGTACATCAAAACTCATAAACTCATAATTTAACTATCATCGAAACCTTAAGCGTGCGGACCCTACGGGTTCGAGAACAATGTAGACATGACCGAGACACGTCTCCGGTCAATAACCAATAGCGGAACCTGGATGCTCATATTGGTTCCCACATATTCTACGAAGATCTTTATCGGTCAGACCGCATAACAACATACGTTGTTCCCTTTGTCATCGGTATGTTACTTGCCCGAGATTCGATCGTCAGTATCTCAATACCTAGTTCAATCTCATTACCGGCAAGTCTCTTTACTCGTTCCGTAATACATCATCTCGCGACTAACTTCTTAGTTGCAATGCTTGCAAGGCTTAAGTGATGTGCATTACCGAGAGGGCCCAGAGATACCTCTCCGACAATCGGAGTGACAAATCCTGATCTCGAAATACGCCAACCCAACAAGTACGTTTCGAGACACCTGTAGAGCACCTTTATAATCACCCAGTTACGTTGTGATGTTTGGTAGCACACAAAGTGTTCCTCCGGTAAATGGGAGTTGCATAATCTCATAGTCATAGGAACATGTATAAGTCATGAAGAAAGCAATAGCAATATACTAAACGATCGGGTGCTTTGCTAACGGAATGGGTCAAGTCAATCACATCATTCTCCTAATGATGTGATCTCGTTAATCAAATGACAACTCTTTGTCCATGGCTAGGAAACATAACCATCTTTGATTAATGAGCTAGTCAAGTAGAGGCATACTAGTGAGACTCAGTTTGTCTATTTATTCACACATGTATTATGTTTCCGGTTAATACAATTCTAGCATGAATAATAAACATTTATCATGAAATAAGGAAATAAATAATAACTTTATTATTGCCTCTAGGGCATATTTCCTTCAGTCTCCCACTTGCACTAGAGTCAATAATCTAGTTCACATCACCATGTGATTTAACACTAATATTCACATCTGCATGTGATTAACACCCATAGTTCACATCGTCATGTGATCAACACCCAAAGGGTTTACTAGAGTCAATAATCTAGTTCACATCGCTATGTGATTAACACCCAAAGAGTACTGAGGTATGATCATGTTTTTGCTCGCGAGAGAAGTTTAGTCAACGGATCTGTTACATTCAGAGCCGTATGTATTTTGCAAATATTCTATGTCTAAAATGCTCTGCACGGAGCTACTCTAGCTAATTGCTCCCACTTTTAATATGTATCCAGAGTAAGACTTAGAATCATCTGGATCGGTGTAAAAGCTTGCATCGATGTAACTCTTTATGATGAACTCTTTTATCACCTCCATAATCGAGAAACATCTCCTTAGTCCTTACTAAGGATATTCTTGACCGCTGTCCATTGATCTACTCCTAGATCACTATTGCACTCCCTTGCCAATACTTAGTGGTAGGGTATGCAACAGATCTGGTACACAGCATGGCATACTTTATAGAACCTATGGCTGAGGCATAGGGAATGACTTTCATTCTCTTTCTATCTTCTGCCGTGGTCGGGCTTTTAGTCTTACTCAATTTCACACCTTGTAACACAGGCAAGAACTCTTTCTTTGACTGTTCCATTTTAAACTACTTCAAAATCTTGTCAAGGTATGTATTCATTGAAAAACTTATCAGGCGTCTTGATCTATCTCTATAGATCTTGATGCTCAATATGTAAGTAGCTTCACTGAGGTCTTTCTTTGAAAAACTCCTTTCAAACACTCCTTTATGCTTTGCAGAATAATTCTAAATTATTTCCGATCAACAATACGTCATTCACATATACTTATCAGAAATGTTGTAGTGCTCCCACTCACTTTCTTGTAAATACAGGCTTCACCGCAAGTCTGTATTAAAACTATATGCTTTGATCAACTTATCAAAGCGTATATTCCAACTCCGAGATGCTTGCACCAGTCCATAGATGGATCGCTGCAGCTTGCATATATTTTTAGCACCTTTAGGATTGACAAAACCTTATGGTTGTATCATATACAACTCTTCTTTAATAAATCCATTAAGGAATGCAGTTTTATTCATCCATTTGCTAGATTTCAAAAAATGCGGCAATTTGCTAACATGATTCGGACAGACTTTTAAGCATCGATACGAGTGAGAAAATCTCATTGTATTCAACATCTTGAACTTGTCAAAAACCTTTTGCAACAATTCGAGCTTTGTAGATAGTAACACTACTATCAACGTCCGTCTTCCTCTTGAAGATCCATTTATTTTCTATGGATTGCCGATCATCAGGCAAGTCCACCAAAGTCCACACTTTGTTCTCATACATGGATCCTATCTTAGATTTCATGGCCTCTAGCCATTTCGCGGAATCTTGGCTCATCATCGCTTCCTTATAGTTCATAGGTTCATCATGGTCTAGTAACATGACTTTCAGAACAGGATTACCGTACCACTCTGGGATGGTGCGGACCGTATCTGGAAGACCTACGAGGTTCTGTAATAACTTGATCTGAAGTTTCATGATCATCATCATTAGCTTCCTCACTAATTGGTGTAGGAATCACTGGAACTGATTTCAGCGATGAACTATTTTCCAATTCAAGAGAAGGTACTATTACCTTATCAAGTTCTACTTTTCTCCCACTCACTTCTTTCGAGAGAAACTCCTTCTCTAGAAAGGATCCATCTTAACAATGAATATCTTGCTTTCGAATCTATGATAGAAGGTGTACCCAATAGTTTCCTTTGGGTATTCTATGAAGACGCACTTCTCTGATTTGGGTTCGAGCTTATCAGGTTGAAACCTTTTCACATAAGCATCGCAGTCCCAAACTTTAAGAAACGACAACTTTGGTTTCTTTCCAAACCACAGTTCATAAGGCGTCGTCTCAACGGATTTTGATGGTGCCCTATTTAAAGTGAATGCAACTGTCTCTAATGCATAACCCCAAAATGATAGTGGTAAATCGGTAAGATACATCATAGATCGCACCATATCCAATAAAGTGCGGTTATGACGTTCGGACACACCATTACGTTGTGGTGTTCCATGTGGCGTGAGCTGTGAAACTATTCCACATTGTTTTATATGAAGGCCAAACTCGTAACTCAAATATTCTCCTCCACGATCAGATCGTAGAAACTTTATTTTCTTGTTACGATGATTCTCCACTTCACTCTGAAATTCTTTGAACTTTTCAAATGTTTCAGACTTGTGTTTCATTAAGTAGATATACCCATATCTGCTCAAATCATCTGTGAAGGTTAGAAAATAACGGTACTTGCCACGAGCATCAACACTCATTGGATCGCATACATCAGTATGTATTATTTCCAACAAATCTGTTGCTTGCTCCATTGTTCCGGTGAACGGTGTCTTAGTCTTCTTGCCCATGAGGCATGGTTCGCAAGCATCAAGTGATTCATAATCAAGTGATTCCAAAACCCATCAGCATGGAGTTTCTTCATGCGCTTTACACCAATATGACCTAAACGGCAGTGGCACAAATAAGTTGCACTATCATTATTAACTCTACATCTTTTGGCTTCAATATTATGAATATGTGTATCACTACGATCGAGATCCAATAAACTATTTTCATTGGGTGTATGACATCGAAGGTTTTATTCATGTAAACAGAACAACAATTATTCTCTGACTTTAAATGAATAACCATATTGCAATAAACATGATCAAATCATATTTATGCTCAACGCAAATGCCAAATAACATTTATTTAGGTTTAAAACTAATCCCGAAAGTATAGGGAGTGTGCGATGATGATCATATCAATCTTGGAACCACTTCCAACACACATCGTCACTTCACCCTCAACTAGTCTCTGTTTATTCTGTAACTCCTGTTTCGAGTTACTAATTTTTTAGCAACCGAACAAGTATCAAATACTCAGGGGCTACTATAAACACTAGTAACATACACATCAATAACCTATATATTAAATATACCCTTGTTCACTTTGCCATCCTTCTTATCCACCAAATATTCAGGGCATTTCCGCTTCGAGTGACCATTTTCTTTGCAGTGTAAGCACTCAGTTTCAAGCTTTTGGTCCAGCTTTGGGCTCCTTCACGGGAGTGACAACTTGCTTGCCATTCTACTTGAAGTTCCCTTTCTTTCCCTTTGCCCTTTTCTTGAAACTAGTGGTCTTGTCAATCATCAACACTTGATGCTCTTTTCTTGATGTCTACCTTCGTCGATTTTAGCATCACGAAGAGCTCGAGAATCGTTTTCGTCATCCCTTGCATTATAGTTCATCACGAAGTTCCACTAACTTGGTGATGGTGACTAGAGAACTCTGCCAATCACTATCTTATCTGGAAGATTAACTCCCACTTGATTCAAGCGATTGTAGTACTCAGACAATCTAAGCACTTGCTCACTAGTTGAGCAATTCTCCTCCATCTTTTAGGCGAAGTATTTGTCAAAGGTCTCATACCTCTTGACACGGGCATGAGTCTGAAATACCAATTTCATCTCATGGAACATCTCATATTTTCTGTGACGTTTCAAAAACGTGTTTGTAGTCCCGGTTCTAAGCCATAAAGCATGGTGCACAAAACTATCAAGTAGTCATCATATTGAGCTAGCCAAACGTTCATAACGTCTGCATCTGCTCCTGCAATAGGTCCGTCACCTAGCGGTGCATCAAGGACATAATTCTTCTGTGCAGCAATGAGGACAATCCTCAGATCATGGAGCCAATCCGCATCATTGCTAATAACATCTTTCAACACAGTTTTCTCTAGGAACATATCAAAATTAACATATGAAAGCAACAACGCGAGCTATTGATCTACAATATAATTTGCAAAATACTATCGGGACTAAGTTCATGATAAATTTAAGTTCAATTAATCATATTACTTAAGAACTCCCACTTAGATAGACATCTCTCTAATCATCTAAGTGATCACGTGATCCAAATCAACTAAACAATAACCAATCATCACGTGAAATGGACTAGTTTTCAATGGTGAACATCACTATGTTGATCATATCTACTATATGATTCACTCTCAACCTTTCGGTCTCAAGTGTTCCGAGGCCATATCTGCATATGCTAGGCTCGTCAAGTTTAACCTGAGTATTCTGCGTGTGCAAAACTGGCTTGCACCCGTTGTAGATGGACGTAGAGCTTATCACACCCGATCATCACGTGGTGTCTGGGCAGGATGAATTTTGGCAACGGTGCATACTTAGGGAGAACACTTTTATCTTGAAATTTAGTGAGAGATCATCTTATAATGCTATCGCCAATCAAAGCAAGATAAGATGCATAAAAGATAAACATCACATGCAATCAATATAAGTGATATGATATGTCCATCATCATCTTGTGCTTGTGATCTCCATCTCCGAAGCACCTCCATGATCACCATCGTCACCGGCGCGACACCTTGATCTCCATCGTAGCATCGTTGTCGTTTACACCGTCTATTGCTTCTACGACTGTCTCTACCGCTTAGTGATAAAGTAAAGCAATTACAGGGCGTTTGCATTTCATACAATAAAGCGACAACCATATGGTTCCTGCCAGTTGCCGATAACTTTGGTTACAAAACATGATCATCTCATACAATAAAATATAGCATCAGGTCTTGACCATATCACATCACAACATACCCTGCAAAAACAAGTTAGACGTCCTCTGCTTTGTTGTTGCAAGTTTTACATTGCTGCTACGGGCTGAGCAAGAACCGTTCTTACCTACGCATCAAAACCACAACGGTAGTTCATCAAGTTAGTGTTGTTTTAACCTTCTCAAGGACCGGGCATAGCCACACTCGGTTCAACTAAAGTTGGAGAAACTGACACCTGCCAGCCACCTGTGTGCAAAGCAGTCGGTAGAACCAGTCTCGCGTAAGCGTATGCGTAATGTCGGTCCGGGCTGCTTCATCCAACAATACCGCCGAACCAAAGTATGACATGCTGGTAAGCAGTATGACTTGTATCGCCCACAACTCACTTGTGTTCTACTCGTGCATATAACATCAACGCATAAAACCTAGGCTCGGATGCCACTGTTGGGGAACGTAGTAATTTCAAAAATTTCCTACGCACACGCAAGATCATGGTGATGCATAGCAACAAGAGGGGAGAGTGTTGTCTACATACCCTTCTAGACCGTAAGCGGAAGCGTTAGAACAACGCGGTTGATATAGTCGTACGTCTTCACGGCCCGACCGATCAAGCACCGAAACTACGACACCTCCGAGTTCTAGCACACGTTCAGCTCGATGACGTCCCTCGAACTCCGATCTAGTCGAGTGCCGAGGGAGAGTTCCGTCAGCACGACGGCGTGGTGACGATCTTGATGTTCTACTGTCGCAGGGCTTCGCGTAAGCACCGCTATGATATTATCGAGATGGACTATGGTGGAGGGGGGGCACCGCACATGGCTAAGAGATCCAAGGGATCAATTGTTGTTATCTCTAGAGGTGCCCCCTGCCCCCGTATATAAAGGAGCAAGGGAAGGGGCCGGCCGACCTATGAGGGGGCGCGCCATGGGGAGTCCTACTCCCACCGGGAGTAGG
The DNA here is from genome assembly GCF_018294505.1 of Triticum aestivum. Taxonomy (NCBI): domain Eukaryota; kingdom Viridiplantae; phylum Streptophyta; class Magnoliopsida; order Poales; family Poaceae; genus Triticum; species Triticum aestivum. The sequence goes on along the minus strand of NC_057798.1, from coordinate 760,962,364 downwards.
ATTCCCCCCTTCCAAGTAGTAGGAGTAGGAGTCAAGGAAAGGGGGAAGAGAAGAGAAGGAAGGAGGGGGCGCAGCCCCTCCCCCTAGTCCAATTCGGACTAGGCCTTGGGGGGCGCCCAGCCTCTCCTCTCTCTTTCCTCTAAAGCCCAATAAGGCCCATATACTCCCCGGCAAATTCTCGTAACTCTCCGGTACTCCGAAAAATACCCGAATCACTCGGAACCTTTCCGAACTCCGAATATAGTTGTCCAATATATCGATCTTTACGTCTCGGCCATTTCGAGACTCCTCGTCATGTCCCCGATCTCATCCGGGAATCCGAATTCCTTCGGTACATCAAAACTCATAAACTCATAATTTAACTATCATCGAAACCTTAAGCGTGCGGACCCTACGGGTTCGAGAACAATGTAGACATGACCGAGACACGTCTCCGGTCAATAACCAATAGTGGAACCTGGATGCTCATATTGGTTCCCACATATTCTACGAAGATCTTTATCGGCCAGACCGCATAACAACATACGTTGTTCCCTTTGTCATCGGTATGTTACTTGCCCGAGATTCGATCGTCGGTATCTCAATACCTAGTTCAATCTCGTTACCGGCAAGTCTCTTTACTCGTTCCGTGATACATCATCTCGAAACTAACTCATTAGTTGCAATCCTTGCAAGGCTTAAGTGATGTGCATTACCGAGAGGGCCCAGAGATACCTCTGCGACAATCGGAGTGACAAATCCTAATCTCGAAATACGCCAACCCAACAAGTACCTTTGGAAACACCTGTAGAGCACCTTTATAATCACCCAGTTATGTTGTGACGTTTGGTAGCACACGAAGTGTTCCTCCGATAAACGGGAGTTGCATAATCTCATAGTCATAGGAACATGTATAAGTCATGAAGAAAGCAATAGCAATATACTAAACGATCGGGTGCTATGCTAACGGAATGGGTCAAGTCAATCACATCATTCTCCTAATGATGTGATCTCGTTAATCAAATGAAAACTCTTTGTCCATGGCTAGGAAACATAACCATCTTTGATTAATGAGCTAGTGAAGTAGAGGCATACTAGCGACACTCAGTTTGTCTATGTATTCACACGTATTATGTTTCCAGTTAATACAATTCTAGCATGAATAATAAACATTTATCATGAAATCAGGAAATAAATAATAACTTTATTATTGCCTCTAGGGAATATTTCCTTCACTGGGGAGTTCCCAGCCCACTAGACATGCCTAGGCCGCCCAGAACGCATGGCAACTCCACGGTCACGCGGTGACCACGCGGCGGCATGCGAGCATATGCGCTCTAGAGTTGGGGCCCTCGGCCACCGTCCAAACCTCGATATCTCCCCATAAAACCATGTATTTCTGATTAAATAGATACTTATTTACCTAGAAATGATTTTTGGAAAAAATAAAGAGCAAACTATGAGGCACCCACAGTTCAAATTTGACCCGCTTCCACCTGAATCGACGGGAATTTGTCTTTTTCACCAGAGGTGGATCAAAACTTTTGACACCCAACCATTTTGTCAATTGTGCATTATATATGTCCTAGTATTTTATAAAATTGATTAGGTCCAATTTTGCAACAAATATATGGTAGGTCCTTCACAAAGAAACTCATTTTGGGCACTCGAAAAAATGGAAAATGAATTTTTCATCCAAAGAAAATGAAAAGTTCCTTAGGCAACATTGTTTGTCATTCCAAGATGCACCCTTGTGCACGATATGAGGTCATTTGAACAAACTATGCCATGAATGTGGCCATAAGATTGATCATTTGGCTTGAAAGCCATGAATCTTCACACATGATAGCTCATTTCTGAGAACACTTTTTTTAAAATAATTACCTTATTACAAGTTTATTATTTTTCCTGGAAACTTGGTCACATATAATGACACAATGCAAAGGTTTTCCAATTTTTTGATTTTTTTGAATTTTTTATGCCCGTTTCAAAATGTGGTCAAAACGGCGGGCTTGACCGTTCTTAGATAGTGGTTGAATCTTGGAATTTTTTTGGTGTTTAAAAGAGAAAATAGATACTTATGTACCTATAAATGATTTTTGCAAAAAAAAATAGCAAACTATGAGGCACCTGCAGTTCAAATTTGACCTGTTTCCACCTGAATCGGCGACAATTTGTCTTTTTCACCAGAGGTGGATCAAAACTTTTTACACCCAACCATTTGGTCAATTGTACATTAAACATGGCCTAGTATTTTATAAAATTGATTAGGTCTAATTTTGCAACAATTATTTGGTAGTTCCTTCACAAAAAAACCTCATTTCGGGCACTCGGAAAATGGAAAATGAATTTTCCGTGCAAAGAAAATGAAAACTTCCTTAGGCAACATTGTTTTGAATTCCAAGATGCACCCTTGTGCACAATATGAGATCATTTGAACAAACTATGCCATGAATGTGGCCATAAGATTGACCATTGGCTTGAAAGCCATGAATCTTCACGCATGATAGCTCATTTCTGAGAACACTTTTTTAAAATATTTACTGTATTACAATTTTATTATTTTTTTGGAAACTTGGTCACATATAATGACACAATGCGAAGGTTTTCCAATTTTTTTTCATTTTTTTTGAATTTTTTATGCCCGTTTCAAAATGCAGCCAAAACGGTGGGCTTGACCGTTCCTAGCTAGTTGTTGAATCTTGGAATTTTTTTGGTGTTTCTCTGATTGAATAGATACTTATGTACCTAGAAATGATTTTTGGAAAAAATAAAGAGCAAACTATGAGGCACCTGCAGTTCAAATTTGACCCGCTTCCACCTGAATCGACGGGAATTTGTCTTTTTCACTAGAGGTGGATCAAAACTTTTTACACCCAACCATTTTGTCAATTGTGCATTATATATGTCCTAGTATTTTATAAAATTGATTAGGTCCAATTTTGCAACAAATATATGGTAGGTCCTTCACAAAAAAACTCATTTTGGGCACTCGAAAAAATGGAAAATGAATTTTTCATCCAAAGAAAATGAAAAGTTCCTTAGGCAACATTGTTTGCCATTCCAAGATGCACCCTTGTGCACGATATGAGGTCATTTGAACAAACTATGCCATGAATGTGGCCATAAGATTGATCATTTGGCTTGAAAGCCATGAATCTTCACACATGATAGCTCATTTCTGAGAACACTTTTTTAAAATAATTACCGTATTACAAGTTTATTATTTTTCCTGGAAACTTGGTCACATATAATGACACAATGCAAAGGTTTTCCAATTTTTTGATTTTTTTGAATTTTTTATGCCCGTTTCAAAATGCGGTCAAAACGGTGGGCTTGACCGTTCCTAGATAGTGGTTGAATCTTGGATTTTTTTGGTGTTTAAAAGATAAAATAGATACTTATGTACCTATAAATGATTTTTGAAAAAAATAAATAGCAAACTATGAGGCACCTGCAGTTCATATTTGACCCGTTTCCGCCTGAATCGGCGACAATTTGTCTTTTTCACCAGAGGTGGATCAAAACTTTTTACACCCAACCATTTGGTCAATTGTACATTAAACATGGCCTAGTATATTATAAAATTGATTAGGTCTAATTTTGCAACAATTATTTGGTAGTTCCTTCACAAAAAAACCTCATTTCGGGCACTCGAAAAATGGAAAATGAATTTTCTGTGCAAAGAAAATGAAAACTTCCTTAGGCAACATTGTTTTGAATTCCAAGATGCACCCTTGTGCACAATATGAGATCATTTGAACAAATTATGCCATGAATGTGGCCATAAGATTGATCATTTGGCTTGAAAGCCATGAATCTTCACGCATGATAGCACATTTCTGAGAACACTTTTTAAAAATAATTACTGTATTACAAGTTTATTATTTTTTCTGGAAACTTGGTCACATATAATGACACAGTGCGAAGGTTTTCCAATTTTTTGTTTTTTTTTTGAATTTTTTATACCCGTTTCAAAATGCGGTCAAAACGGCGGGCTTGACCGTTCCTAGCTAGTTGTTGAATCTTGGAATTTTTTTGGTGTTTCTCTGATTGAATAGATACTTATGTACCTAGAAATGATTTTTGGAAAAAATAAATAGCAAACTATGAGGCAGTTGCATTTCAAATTTGACCCGTTTCCAGCTGAATCGGTGGCCATTTGTCTTTTTCACCAGAGGTGGATCGAAACTTTTTACACCCAACCATTTGGTCAATTGTGCATTAAACATGGCCTAGTATTTCAGAAAATTGATTTGTTCCATTTTTGCAACAAATATTTGGTAGTTCCTTAAAAAAACGTCATTTCGGGCTCTTGGAAAATGGAAAATGAATTTTCTGTGCAAAGAAAAAGAAAACTTCCTTAGGAAACATTGTTTGGAATTCCAAGATGCACCCTTGTGCACAATATGAGATCATTTGAACAAACTATGCCATGAATGTGGCCATAAGATTGATCATTTGGCTTGAAAGCCATGAATCTTCATGCATAATAGCTCATTTCTGAGAACACTTTTTTAAAATAATTACCGTATTACAAGTTTATTATTTTTTCTGGAAACTTGGTCACATATAACAACACAATGCGAAGATTTTCCAATTTTTTGATTTTTTTTAGAATTTTTATGCCCGTTTCAAAATGCGGTCAAAACGGCGGGCTTGACCGTTCCTAGCTAGTTGTTGACTCTTGGAAATTTTTTGGTGTTTGTCTTATTAAATAGATACTTATGTACCTAGAAATGATTTTTGGAAAAAATAAATAGCAAACTATGAGGCAGCTGCAGTTCAAATTTGACCCGCTTCCAAGTGAATCGGCGGCAATTTGTCTTTTTCACCAGAGGTGGATCAAAACTTTTTACCCCCAACCATTTGGTCAAATTTGCATTAAACATGGCCTAGTATTTTAGAAAATTGATTTGTTCCTTTTTTGCAACAAATATTTGGTAGTTCCTTCACGAAAAAAACCTCATTTCGGGCATTCGGAAAATGGAAAATGAATTTTCCGTGCAAAGAAAATGAAAACTTCCTTAGGCAACATTGTTTGGAATTCCAAGATGCACCCTTGTGCACAATATGAGATCATTTGAACAAACTATGCCATGAATGTGGCCATAAGATTGATCATTTGGCTTGACAGCCATGAATCTTCACGCATGATAGCTCATTCCTGAGAACACTTTTTTAAATATTACCGTATTACAAGTTTATTATTTTTTCTGGAAACTTGGTCACATATAATGACACAATGCAAATGTTTTCCAATTTTTTGATTTTTTTTAATTGTTTATGCCCGTTTCAAAATGCGGTCAAAACGGCGGGCTTGACCGTTCCTAGCTAGTTGTTGAATCTTGGAATTTTTTGGTGTTTCTCTGATTAAATAGATACTTATGGACCTAGAAATGATTTTTAGAAAAAATAAATAGCAAATTATGAGGCAGCTGCAGTTCAAATTTGACCCGCTTCCAACTAAATCGGCGGCAATTTGTCTTTTTCACCAGAGGTGGATCAAAACTTTTTTCACCCAACCATTTGGTCAATTGTGCATTAAATATGGCCTAGTATTTTAGAAAATTGATTTGGTACAATTTTGCAACAAATATTTGGTAGGTTCTTCACAAAAAAGCTCATTTTGGGCACTCAAAAAATGGAAAATGATTTTTTCGTGGATCAAAAGCATTTTACATAAAATCATTTGGTCAATTATACATAAAATTTGGTCTAATACATAGAGTTGGTAGGTTTGTCACAACAAAAATATTTTTTATACTTCAACAATGAAAAATGCTTCTCTCCTGCAAAAGAACTTATTTTTAATCAACTACAACCTATTTATATGGTCATAAAGTCATCAAGGCCTTTATTGCATTCTGATTGGTCCACGAGCACCTCACGCGGATCATGCCCGACCACCGTTGGATAGGCCCGGATCCGACGGCAGCCCTCTTCCCCTACCCCCTCTAGCCCTCATCCCTCTCATCCCCCTCCCGAATCAGCGCAGCTCCCTCTCACCCCTCATCCAAACCCTAGCCGTGCCCTTCTCCGTGCGCCGCCACCCCCATCGATTCCGCCCAACACCGCCGCCCCCCTCCACTCGCTCTCCTCCATGAGCCGGATCCCCACCTCCCCTTCCACTCACTCTCCCGTGAAGGCCTCGGCTCCCGGACTCCGCTCCATCTGCTCTGATCTGATTCGATCTCGGCTTCCTCCCCAAGCCACGCGACGCGAGACCAGCTCCGGCTCCCGCTCCGGCCATGGCGGCGACCATCCAGTCCGTGAAGGCCCGACAGATCTTCAACAGCCGCGGCAACCCCACCGTCGAGGTACGGACACGCCCCCATCCCCCATCCCCCGTCTCCTCGATCTGTGCGCTGTCGGTCCGGTTCGGCTCGATCTGGTAGCCGTAGCGGCTAGCAGGTGCCGCGCTCGTGTGCGGTAGCGGCTTGGCTTCAATTGTGCGGCCGATCTGGTCCGGTAGGGGTCCGTGGGGCGCTATCTGGGGTTTCTAAGCTTTGGTCTTATTGTTGGTGTTGGTGAAGAGTTCGGGTCCGCGCTCGACGAGGAGGGGAAGGGCACGGCCGCGGTGGCCGCCGGCGTGCGGGACGCCAACAAGCGCACCGCGCTGCACTTCGCCGCCCGGGAGGGCCAGACCGAGCTCTGTAAATTCCTCATCGAGCAGCTTCGCCTCCCCGTCGACCCCAAGGACGACGACGGTACTGCTTTCCCTAACTCCCTAACCCCATGCTATACGATGCCGTGATGCTCACTTTCTCCTCCTTGTATTGCTCCGATTCATACTGGAGATTGTGCAATTCAATTGATACTTGGTATATGGTGGTGGTGGTGATACATATTATCTGAATCAATTGTCCAGGCGAGACTCCACTCATCCATGCCGCCCGGCAGGGCCGCCAGGAGACGGTGGAGTACCTGCTCGGCCGCGGGGCTGATCCTTCGGTCGCATCCAACATGGGAGCCACGACACTGCATCATGCTGCAGGCATAGGTAATGATGATGCTGCACCTAATGGTTGTGCTCTGTGTGTTGTCGATTACTGACAAATGATGTTGATCGATAATTCTGTATGTTGAAGTGGAGAGAATATCTGAACAAACATGTGGCGCCTATTTTTCTTGTTATTATAGGACACATTGAGATTATGAAGCTTTTGCTTGGTAAGGGAGTCGATGTCGAATCCGAATGCGAGTCAGGTACTCCCCTTGTTTGGGTCGCTGGTCATGGACAGCAAGACGTGGTCAAGCTTCTGCTTGAACACAATGCTAAGGTAGTTGCTCATCTATGCGTTCTGTCTGCCGGTTTGTTAATCTGAGTTTTCAGTTATTCATTCAGTGCCAAGGTTCAGTGCAATACTCCTGACTATGTGGTGATTTTAGTCTTTATAATTAACTAAAGCAGCAACAGTCTTTAACCATGTTATATAGGGGATAAGCTTGTTACTGTAACATGCTGCCATGTCATTCTCCAGCATCTTCAATAAGATTTGTACAACATTTACTCATAAATTTATAACCGTGAGCAGCAAAAACCTGCAACATGAACTAAGTTGCTGAGGTGTTGTGTATGAATTCAATTTAGTTAGGTGGGCTTGGCCAGCAACCAACCTATAATCTATTTTATTTTATGTAGGTTGCTAGTGACTTGGCCAGCAACCAACCAGCATGCTGGTTACTCATGTTTTCCTTCTTTTTTTACAAGAGCTTGCTTTGAAGAATGTCTATTCAGTTTGTACCTCATCTAGTATATGTGCTGCTCAACATTCAACCTGCTTTACTCCGCTTATGCGATTCTGCTAAGTTTGTAGAGGAAGCAGCCGAAACTAGTGTTGCATCCTAGTACTAGCTTAAACCCTGAGATGCTTTGTTTGTTTTCTAGATAGATAGATTGCTTGTTCATCTGGGATTCTGATGTGCTGTGCTTATGTGTTATGCTTGCAGCTGCCGACCTCTTCCTATGGTCCAAGCCGGCGCCCGGAGCTAGCGAACGCGGCGATACTGCCAATGACGACTGGCTCATGGGAAAACGACGACACTGTCCAGCGCCAACGCCGTCACCATCGTCGGCCGTGTGTTTCGGCCAGATAGGAGGTAGCCGGCACCCTTGAGGCCCCGAAGCCACTTCGTAGAGTACGGGTTCACGCTGGACGGAGACGGGAGCGTCATCGATGAGGTGTTAAGGCTTTACTGCTCTGCTTTCGGTTATTGTTCTTTGTGCAAACTAGTGGCTTGATTTCCCATTTTGTTTGCCAAATCTGAAGGTACTGGTGGTGCCTATGCTGTCTACGAGATCCTACACCCAAGAGGATGTGGTGGATCTCTAGTGTGGAGCTACTCATTTGATTCATTTGAAAAGATGAGTAATTTTTTTTCATTAACAGAAACTTCTCATCTCTTTTCTTCTATTTTCCTCTCTTCTCTTCGCATTGCTGCTGTTAAGTTAGGACTTGTTGCTGATGATTGCTATTGTTAGAAATCATGATTGCTTATTTTAGTGTAGGACTTGCTGCTATTGCTGTCACGTCCATACTGTATTTTCCAAAGTTCGATAACATGTCGTCCATAGGATAAGTTGTTGATAAAAAATGGACTAAATTAAAGCACTCCCAGGACTTAATGCTGTTGGTATTGACCTGCTGCTGTTGTCAAACTATTGTTGTCATTAACCTGCTGTTACCGAGCTTTAACCTTTGTTGAAGCTTTCTTGTTCTTGCAATTACTAGTTGTGATAATTGTATGGAGATAAGAATGCCTCTGCAGGACAATATATTTTACTGGTTCCACCGCGCCATCACATGAAACTTGGTGCTGCTGCTTCATGTCTGGCTGTAGCTTTGCATGAAGCAACAAGAGATGGCTTCACTTTGCTAGCCTATTTTTTGCCCCCTCCGACTGAGATGCCAAAGCATAGAGGTACACGCATCCCTGTTAATATTGAGTAGAAAGCACACCTTCTGATTTTGAATTGGATTACTCTGAAATGCTGTCACCTTCCTTCCATGAGTTTATGCAAGCATGTATTGCCAAAGTTCAAGAAGGCGTGCTTAATAGGCTGATTATGCGCGCTGAAGCAAGAGGCGCTGGCTCAACGCCTCGCCTTGGTCATGTGCGGGAAGAAAAGTGCTAGGCCTCTAGTTATACTGCTGCTGTTGATGCTCTACTGCTCTAGAATCTAGTTGTACTGTTGTTGTTGGTGCTCTAGGCCTTTAGCTATACTGTTGCTGTTGATGCTCTAATGCTCTAGGCCTCTAGTTGTACTGCTGTTGTTGATGCTCTAGAATCTAGATGTATTGCTGCAGTTGATACTCTAGGCCTCTAGCTGCACTGCTGCTGTTGATGCTCTAATGCACTGCTGCCGTGCTAGTTTTGTTTCTGCTAGCTGTTGGCTGCTTCTATGCTGCTGCCGATGGTGGCTGGCTGGCTGCTCATGTTGATCCAATAGTTAGTAGTTACGGAGCTATTGTTGGTGTCAAACTGATGCTATGAACCCAGCAGCTCATATGACTCTATTGTTGTTCTTGACCTGCTGTTGTTGCTGTTGTAGGAGGAGCACGCCTAGGAGAAGAGAGGGCTCATTCCACTTGTTTGGAAGAGAAGACGATGAAGCAGTGCAGCACATTCTTGGTTGTACTTTGTACCTAGTTATATTGTATTCTATAGTAGTCAGCACATTCTGGAGCAAAATCCAGTGAAGTTGTAAAACTGTAAGAAATGTGAGAAATATACTTTGTACCTAGTTCTATTTCATTTGAAATATTTGTCATTTGTGTACTGTGAGAAATGTGAGAAATGGAAAGCTGATGAGTTCTTTGATAAAAAGCGATGTGGCTCCACTGCCAGGAAAAATCTGACAATTAGGACCCATCTAAAAACTGGACCACAAAAAACCCTCGAAAATAAAAATGAAATGGACCGCAAAAGGCCATGCCTAGAAAATAAAAAGTCCAAATTGTTGGGCCAGGCCCATGTAGCTAGAGAAAATTAATAGAGAAAATATATAGTAAAAAGGCCGAATTGTTGGGCTAGGCCCATGTAGAAAACCGAATTGGACCGGGCTGAATCTTGTGCCACATCAGCTTGCCATGCTGGATGCCTACGTGGCCTGGGGAGGTTGCTAGTGACCAAAACGCCACAGTGGACATATTTTGGTCATAAACGTCTACGACCATTCCAGAAGAAAGGTCGCTATAGTCAGTTTACGACCGCCAACTTTTGACCTTCTGTTTTTGGTCACAAAAAGGTCGCAAATGAAAAACCATGACCTTTCAGTGACCAATGTGGTGGTCACAAGTTGACATATTTCTTGTAGTGGGGGTGGGATGCAAGTCGGGGAAGAAAATGTTGACTTTTCACCTGACGGCGTGGGGCAGCCGCGCTTTTTCCTTGCGCCGGAGCCCCCAAGTGCCCTCCAGCGCGCCTGGTTCGGCCTGCAGCCGTCGAGCGGAAAAAGGGCCGAACCGGCGCTTTTCGCCCTCCTGGGGGCGCGACTGGGGTGTTTTTTTGGCGCCGGCGCCGAAAAAGTCGCTTGGGGGGGCCTGTTGGGGGCGCGGCTGGAGATGCTCTAACTACCACATCCACGCCGCCCGCTAGCAATTGCCGCTCGCTGCCACTACGCCCTCCAACGCGAAGCCAGCCACGCTCGTAGCTCCCTGTGGACTTCCACTCTACCTAGCCACCGCGCCAACCGCAACCAGATGCCGGCGCCGTTAGCAACCAGGCGTTTCCTGGTTTCTTACTTTGGTTTCATTGGTTTTCTAAGGGTTTTTTATCCTTATCCCCCCTTTTAACACTAGTTTGCATTTTTCATACACATTACACACTTTTTGTATACATCATAAATATTTTTTATTCGCATTTAAAATTTTATAAATACAATTTTTTTCCAAATATATATTTTGATGTCTATTTTTTTTCTTCGAATTATACATTTTTGGTATACATCTCAAATATTGTGATACAAGTTTAACATTTTCAATAACAAGATTAACATTTTGTTAAGTACAATTTTAAAACATTTTTTGAATATCTATTAATAAAATAAAAATACATATTGATTTTTTTGGACTATAAAAAATATTACTTTAAACTAGCATAAAAAATTATGTTGCATATTCTTTTTCTAAATGTCATGAAGATTTTTAAAATGTAATGTATATATTTTTTAAATGGTATGAAACATTCTTTTTGAATTACACAAATATTTTTTTATTTTATACATATGTTATGTCATGTACATTTTTGAAATGCATAAGCATTTTTTGACTTCCGCAAATATTTGTCTTAAATGCTATGAACATTTTTCAAAAATTACGCTAACAACCTTTTTGCATTGTGTTGAAGTTTTTCATATTCACACTCAACATTTTTTAAAATTTAGTAAATTATTTCTTTAATATTTAGAATGCATCAAAATATTAACCAAAGCCAAAAGACAACGAAATTGGCGAACTAACACTAGTCGCCTGGCCCACCTAGTACACTACTAACATGAGTCATACCTCCTCAGTCTCGCCATAAGCGAGATAAGGGATTGCCGGCTCAACTGCGCTTACCGCTCATTTATGAACCTTCTGATCTCGCTTGCACAAGCTCGTGGTAAAAACATGATATTTGCAATTATTCAACTGTTTTGGATAACTCTGATACCCGAACTGTTGCTGCTGATTGCCTTGAATGGGTTTCTAATTAAAACCGCCTTGATTGCCTTGGCCTTGAAATCCGGAGTTTGAGCCGCCACCTCCAAAGCCGGGCCGTGAGAGCCAGAGCCTGACCCACCGTGCGGGCCATTACCGTTATTGTGGTCCCGGTGGAATCTGGAATTATACTCCCTCATGATATGACAATCTTTCCACAAGTGAGTTGATGGCTTATCGGGACGACCATGTTTTGGGCAAGGTTGGTTCAATATCGTCTCTAAATTGAATTCCGTCCCTCCAAACTAGGGTTGGAATTTTCCCTTACGACGGCGATCACCGCTCTATGCATTAGTGTTGGCTACAAAGTCTGACCCACTGTCAGTGTGCTTGCGCTTACCATTGTTACCTTGGCTCTGACCTGTTATATTCTGCTGCTGCCACTTGCCATTTTTCTTCCCCTTATCGGATTTTTCCTCATATGAATCAGGATCCTTAGTATTGTCTGAGTCGGCGTATTTGATAAGAGCCACCATGAGCTCTCCCATGTCATTGCAATGACGTTTAAGCCGCCCTAGCTTCTGTTTTAGGGGAATAAACCGACAATTTTTCTCCAAAATTAAAACAGCAGAACCAGCGTTGATGCTATCCGATGAGTGGATAATAGCTGAGACCCGGCGAACCCAATGGGCGGTTCACCCATCCTCACGCTGAATGCAAGTGTCTAGGTCGATAATCGAGAGGCTGCTTACATGTATCTTTAAAATTCTGAATGAAACATGTCTTCAATTCAGTCCATGAGCTGATGGAATTAGGGGGCAGTCCCTTTAGCCAGGTACGAGCCGGCCCATCCAACACCATGGTGAAATCTTTGGCACACACAGCATTGTTAACATCCGACATCTCCATACCCAGCTCGTAGCTCTCGATCCAAGCATCCGGAGGCTGATCCGCAGTGTAATTGGGTACTTTTTGAGGGCCTTTGAAATCCTTGGGCAAACGCTCATTGGGTAGAGCCGGTGCTAAGCACAGCATACCCACTGTCCTGGAAGTCGTCCCAGCTTCTATAGACGCTGACGGGTTACGTTGGAGTTGCTGATGAGCCGCTAACTGAGCCGCCAGCTCTGCCTCTTGACGTGCCCTGGCCTGATCTAGTAAGGCCTGGACATTATTATCATCACGCGGCGGGTCATGCCCACGCGGTTGGTTCCGATGCCCCTCGCTGGTGGAAACTGCTGGCGACTCGATGCACCTGCTATAACTTTGACTTTGATGAGGAGTTGAATGAATTCGATCACGACTGTATGAGTAAGCCGCATGCTGAGCTACTGCTATTTGAAAAAGCTCCACAGCCTTCCCTGCCTCAACTACGCAGGAGACTCACCTTCAACGGGAAGAGCTGCCAATCGCGAAGCCGCAACAATCATATTGTCCAGGGGGTTAGAAAAATGACCAGGAGGTGTTAACACCTATTGAGGCGGGGTTAAATGCAAACGAGGCGGGTCTGCTACGCATGGTTGAGCCGTCTCCCTGGATACAGGCGCCTCGGACACCCGGGTTATGCCGGGCGGGTTACTCGTTCCTGCTCCAGGCGTATTGAAAAGATTCCTTGCTTCGAACTCTAGGGGCAGACGGGTATGATGCCTTCTTCGCATGATGGCGCTCGAAGCATTTTGATCCAGATTAAGCCAGAAAGATTCTGCTTGGATCCTTGTGACAGCCTGGATTTTGCTTTCTCTCTTTTTTCGGACTTTGCCTTCTCCCTGTTTCCAGACTTGGTTTTTGCCTTGCTTTAATTTGGGTTTTTGAATCATTTCAAATGGACTTATCACGTGGGCATATCCTTGACTTTCACCCAAGTGAGCTATCTACTCCTCATTCAACTATATTTCCCTGATAAATCCCCAAAATAAACAAATGAATAGTTTTCATAAAAGAAAATTATTCATTTTTCCTCTCTGAAATTCAATTCAGAAACTTGTGCTCCAAAGCAACCCTAATTTTTCTTGCTCCCAAAAATCTGAGAAAAATCATGAATATTCTCTAAACTTGGCACACCTTCCCAAGCAAAAATATTGCATGACTTTTTGTAATATTTTTGCTATAGAAAATCATTTCTCTTCTGTCCCAAAATTCCAGTTTGTACAACAAGTACATTTTTCCTTGATCTTTTGGCCCTGATCTTTCTTGAGCTTAAACACCCTCCTAAGAAAACTTAATCCCCAGGAGATCAGCCCTAAAGACCTTCTAGAAGATTTCTTAACTTGGAGACCACGTTTCTGGTCAGAAACTTGTCAGCTTAGTTGAGTCCAATCTGGTCGGCCTCGGTATGAGCTATCACCACTCCTAGACTAAACACTATGGACAAAAGCGTAGACGAGGTTTGGATGCGCCTGGGCGTCATCTTAACCATGCCAGCATGGTGACCGCATGAAGATATGGCGCCTGGCAACGTCTCGACGCGCTCTGGCAGGCACTTTCCTCTCTATTTCGCGCATGCTCGTTCCAGCACTCACCGACGCCTACCGCGCCGCACCTACAGCATCGACCCATCACCCTTGCCCTCTCCCTGGCGCTCGCCGACGCCGGAGCCGCCGCAGCAAGCATGGGCACGTCATGGCCAAAAGCCACAGTGCGCGTGTGTGCTTGTCCGCTTCCTCCACCGCCTCATGTGCTCGTCCGCGAGCATGGGCAAGCTCTTGCGTTGACGCTGAGTGTTTGCCCCCTCGCATTGGAGCTTTTCGTCACCGTTCGCCGCGCGTCCAGAGAGCTCCGACGGCGACAAGTTACCCCTTGCTCTGGCTATATATAGCACTCCCTTCCTTTATTTCTAGCCAAGCACCACTCCACACCACATCCACGAACACGTAGACGAGCAGCAGCTCAGTCGGGGAGGCCTCTAGCCATCGCCCCGACCAGAGAACTCCAGTGACCCCCGCGGCACGGCCACCGCTCTCTGGTGCCTCTCAAGCTCAAGCAGCTGCTCGGGCACGACATTGGGGACCTGTTGGTGCTACCTGGACGCCGCTGAGCCCTCGGAGCCGCCCCTAGCCGCCGGCTTCAACATCTCTGGCGAACCCCATCCGCCACCGAGGCTTACAAGCTCAACCACGAGCAGCTCCGTCCACCCCCACGCCAAGCCATGGGTACGGGCAGGTGTGCCACGAGCCCAACTTCAATCCTATCCCTCTAGCCTAGCCCCAAACCCCCTCGTCGCCGGCGTGAGCTCTGGCGAAGCCCCGCCTCTCTCTGATCTCACGCTCCCCCTCTCTCTCCTAACACGCGGGACCCACCTTTCAGCCTCACCACTCGCGCCCGAAGTGGTACGAGTGGAGGCGGCTTTTCTGTTTACGCCTTCGACGTTACCTCCCCCAGGATTTCTGTTTAATTCACATATTTCAGAAATTTGATTAAACTTTGACCAGCCACCATTTCTAAACCATAAGTCCAAGTGAATTGATTCTTTTTGCATTGCCTTTGTTTCAGAAAACTCTAGCAGCACACCAAAAGGTGGGGTTTTCCTTGCCGTCTAGAATTTTTGGTGATTTTTAGAATGTGTTTTGATAATGGTTTTTCTGGTTTTAAATTATTTTCAGAAGGAGAAGCTTGTCTTGAAGCAAACCAAGAGGGGTATGATCCTCCTCTACACTAAGGCAAGCGACACCAGCCTTTGGATGGTGTTATTTCAATATCTATGATTTTCTACTTGAATATGAGTTCTTATTTGCATTTAAAATTTGCTAAATAAATTTGGTTAATTATTAGTTATTTTATCATGCTTGATATGCTTGTTTTAGTTACTAGTTGAATGCATGAACTTGTTTGGTCAAGTAGAATAAGATTTTGCACTAGCTATATTGTTATGGTAAATAATGAAAGCTCTTTTATTAAGTGACACTTTTATTTAAATCATGAACTAATAAAAATATGGCTTAATAATAAAAATGAGTTAAAACCAAGGAAGTTTTGATTCTGAGCATTGCCAGATAATTATATTGTTATGTTTGATCCATGATTATGAGTTGATTTCTTTGCATGACAAGTAGTTGCATGACTATGGCATTATATCATATTTGATACAAAAATTTATCAAAGTTAAATTTGATTAAGATCAACTTGAATATGATGTTGATCACATCATGGTGCCACTCAATCGGGTTTTTATTCAGTGCGACCACATTTACCTTGTGGGAATGTCTTGATTCATTCTTTTTGTTGTGACTCTCACTGGTGCCTCCCGCGAGGGAAGGTTATGGGCGTGCATACCCTGGACCGGTAGGAAGACATAACCTTGTGTGCTCGTTTTTTTATGGTACCTTGTCCCCGTTTGGGACCGTTTTGCCATGACGGTGGTCGTTGGTGTCTTTGGTAGAAACGGGGCCATCCAAGACCTATCCCTGAGAGGGATTTGGTCGGAGTGGCCGGGGAGAGTGCATGACAAAGGGAGGGTTTCGTCGGAACGCTTTGGTACACCCGAATGGGAATGCGAGGCCAAGTGTTCCGTAGTGTGGGTAAAGTGCGCTACCTCTACAGAGTGTATTTAATCTATCGATAGCCGCATCCGCGGTTATGGGCATAACTCGTGAGTAAGTCACACCATGGATCAACTTTTATAATTAAGTATGCAAACTAAAATGATTGTTGTGATGCATGGTGATTCGTGTGGTTCATGAACTCGGGAGTTGTTCATGAGTAGATGGTTTCAGATGTGACCCCGGTATGGTCATCATTTGGTTACGTGGTAACCATCAGGTAAGCGAGTCCGTTGGACTCAGTGCATGTATCGTTTGTATTGCATCGGCAGTAGTTCTTGCATTGCATTAATCTGATTAAATATCATGATATTGTCTATCATCGTGCTTATGTTTGTTGTGAGCTTGCAAGTACATCCAATGTACTGACTTGACGTGTTATGCCAGCTTTCAGGCAAGTCGGTTCGAATCAGAGCGCATCTCGCGTCTAGGCCGTGTCCACGTCAGTGTCCCTATGCTATGGCGTTCCAATTTGTCGTTCTTCCGCTGCCGCATAGTTCGTGTGATCGAGGCCCCGTCATGTTCATTAAATAATGTACATACTGCCTAGCAGCACCATTCGTGCCGCTTGGCCTCATATCTCGATGTAATATCAGCCTTATGTAATCCGCTAGCATCAATAAAGCGGTTATTTCTGTACCATGTTGTTGTGTATTGCCAGAAGATTTGATCTTTGGGCTGGCAATGCAAGGTAAGCTGGTTGCTCTGAGCCGGGATGCCACAACGCTTGGTATCAGAGCCGCGCTGACCGTAGGACACACTAGACCATTAGTGCGTTAGTGAAACGGTAGATAGCTTCGTTTGAGTGCTGGTAGTCCTAGAAACTGGTTGTTGCATCTGATGCATGTATATCTGTTGTTATTACTAACTGTATGATTTGTGAGTGTAGATGGCTCTAGTACTGATCTTGTACCATCCTGAGCCAGCTCCGTACACATCGCCGCACCTGCTGCAGAATGTGTGGCGACGACTCTATCCAGAGGGTGTTGATCCAGAGTATCGGGTGTAACGGGAGCATCAGGCCGGTGCATTGTATGAGTATTATGCTGAGTTCACTCTACACCACAATTCCCTTTCCGGCGCTTACACTCGTTCTTCTAAGGGTGGTCTTGCTTCTACGCCATCTCAGGCGGTTTAGTTTGCTGCTATCGAGGCTCTTGTAGACTTGCGCTACAACGAGGTTCGCATGCACACCCACCCAGGTTTTTTCTACTACCCATCTCTGCACGAGAATGGGCGTATCCACTTTCCTTTGATTAATCCGGCATGCGATCGTCCCACTAGCCACCTTTCTCACTATATCACTGCTAGTTATCTCCTGAACTACGAGTTAGCTCGGGAGCTTTCACATGCCCGAACAGCTCTCGCGGCTGCTTGTATGAGGAGCCCTCTTCCTGCTGTCATCTATACTTCTTCAGTTCCTCCAGTCCTCGTTCCACCGGTGACGTCTCAGGGTGCCGTTAACCCTCTGATGGTGACCCCTTGCAGTGCCCCTGTTGCGTGGGCTTCCCTTGTCGCTACTCCTGTCGCTTCTATGCTTAGGTCCCAGCTCGTGCCTGCCCCTGAGGGAGAGCCCTCGAGGCAGCGCCGTCGCGTCTCTCTTAACCCGGAGGTCTCTACTATCAGTTCAGGATCTGGGTCCGGCTCAAGAGAGGAGCATGTAGCAGCGCAGTCCGAGTAGCCGACAATTAGAGTATCGCTTTCGTCAGGAGTATTATGTATGGGTGTAATCGCACGTGTCATGATGCTTAGTTTCATGTATGAGGGTAGTAGACCCGTTGTGATGTTTACTTTCATGCTGAGACTATGTATAATTATGTTGGAACCTTTTATTTGCTTTGGTTTTCATTTGTTGTTTTCTTCCGGGATTTGTCACTGGCTTTCCTCCCATTTTGGAATTTTCTCATCATGGTTGCTATTATTGGGAAAAACAAACAATAGGATGACTTGTGGAGGCAGCAACAGTCAAGCTGGTGAGGATGTCCCTGTCCGTCGCTCCGCAAGGCAGGCAGGACATTCCCCTGAGCCGTACCAGCCACCTCCATCTCCACCGCCGCATCCGCCTTCCACTGAGCAAATCCTGTGCATGTTTGAAGAAAGAAGGAGCAACGATGTGCTCGAAATACTGAAAAGTGTGCAAGTTATGGTTGGGCAGAATGGAAACCAGAATGGCCATCACTCCAAGCTGTCAGATTTTCAATGAACCAAGCCTCCCAGTTTCAGCCAAGCTATTGATCCATTGGACGCCAAAGACTGGCTAAGGACTATTAAGAGGAAACTGGAGATTGCTCGCACTAAAGAAGGAGACAATGTTCCCTTCGCAATGCATTGTCTCGAAGGAGCTACCGCAATATGGTGGGATAATGCTAAGGCAATATGGCCCACGGACGAGGAAATTACTTGGACAAAATTCAAGGACCATTTCCACAAGTATCATATTCCCATCGAGATTATGAAAATCAAGCAGCGTGAATTCCTCGCCCTCACCCAGGGCAGCTTGATAGTCAACGAGTATCTGAATAAATTCAACCATTTGGCCCGCTATTCTCTCCATGATGTGGCCACAGAAGAACGGAAGATCGACAGGTTACTTGGAGTACTGAATCAACATCTCAGGTGCACTCTCAGCATGTTTGATTTTCTGGACTTCCTGACTCTGGTGAACAAGTCCCTCATCACAGAAAGGGAACACAAGCTCCTCCATGACAACAAGCCAGTTGTTAACGACCACAAGCGCAAATTCGAGCCGAAGAAGGATATGCAACCAGTGCAAAAGGCTCGTACTTGGCAACAGACTCAGGTGGAGTACAAACCCAACTGGTAGCAGAATGTCAACAAGACTACCACCCAAGTCAAGAATGTCGTGACAAGCCCGGTGCGTGAAGATTGTCAGCGCAACAATTCATGCTTCAGCTATGGTTAAACAGGACACTACGCCAGGCAGTGTCCCAAGAACAACAAGCAAGCAGCTCCATTCCATCCACAAGTCAACTAGATGGAGCCGTATTCCGCCCCAGATATGATCCAGGGGCAAATTCATCATATTTCCATAGACGAAGCCCAAGAGGACCCGGAAGTCGTCATTGGTATGTTTCTTGTTAATAACATACCCGCCGTAATTTTATTTGACTCCGGGGCTTCCCACTCTTTTATTTCGCGGTGTTTTGCTTCCCAAAACAATTTCCCTTGTTCGATTTTGGGAAAGCACATGCTGGTACAATCCCCGGGATCCCTACTCAGAAGCAATCTTTTCTGCCGTAATTTGGAAATTGACATCAAGGGCGTCAAGTTTCCAACATCTTTGATAATCATCGACTCCAACAAATTGGATGTTATTCTGGGCATGAATTGGTTAACCCAATACCAAGTATGCATCAGTTGTGCGACCAGAGAAGTTACCCTGAAAAACATGGAAGGTCACACCACAAGTTTTTGTGCCCGCAAGCGCATACCCACGAAGGATATGGTTTTCGCAGCATTGGCAGAAGAAGTGGAATAAATTCCAGTGGTCAGTGAGTATCCAGATGTATCACAAATAGTTCATCCGAGTGAACCGTATGCTGTATATCGCACACACCTCCATCTGGTTGCCCATTTATTTTGTTCCTCCTCATCGCAAACAGTTAATTGAACTAAACTGTATGCCCTGCATCGCACACGCGACTAAAATCTGAACCATGTTTGATGCATCCTCCATCGCAAACGTTTTGCACCTTTTTTGATGGTTTTTTGACACCACCATTTGCGATTATTGCATCGCACACAGTTTCATCGAAGGGTCTCTGATCGTAGTGTTGCATTAGCAGCATCCCGCAGTAGTATTGCACCGCATACTGGGCATGCATTCAAATCCTCGTACTCACCGCGGTAGAGGATGCAGCCATTAGGGCATGCATGTATCTTCTGCACCTCTAATCCTAGCGGGCAGACAACCTTCTTCGCTTCATATACGTACTGTCGGGCAATTCGTTGTCGTTTGGAAGCATCTTCTTTAACATTATCAACAACTTTTCAAATCCCTTCTTAGATACACCAGTCTCTGCCTTCCATTGCAGCAATTCCAGTGTGGTGCCCAACTTTTTCTTGTCAGCTTTGCAATTTGGGTACAACAATTTCTTGTGATCCTCTAACATGCACTGCAACTTCAGCCTCTCCTTTTCACTTGCGCAATTTCTCTTTGCATCGGCAATGGCCCGACCAAGATCATCAGCAGGCTCATCTGATGCCTCTTCGTCAGCTTCTTCCTGCATTGCCGGCTCAGCTTCTTCCTCCATTGTTGTACCATCATATTCAGGGAACCCATGGCCAGGATAACCATCGTCATCCTCTTCTTCTTCATTATCTTCCATCATAACCCCTCTTTCTCCGTACTTGATCCAAAGATTATAGTGGGGCATGAAACTGGACTCAAACAGGTGGACGTGAATGGTTCTTGACTTAGAGTAATTATGATCATTCTTACAGACACCACATGGACAACACATAAAACCATCTTCCCGCTTGTTTGCCTCAGCCGCAAGTAGAAAAGTATGCATGCCTTTAAGAAACTGGGGAGAGCATCGGTCATCGTACATCCATTGCCGGCTCATCTTCATTACACAACACCGGAAATACAAAAATAATACAAGTTCATACACACTTATTCTCATAAAACAACATACAAACTCTCTAGCTAAAGCATTTAAATGCAACAACAAATACGATCAAGATTGCAACTATGGTAACAATTGATCCAACAGCATAACGATACCAAGCCTCACTATCAATGGCATATTTTCTAATCTTTCTCATCTTCAAGTGCATTTTCTCCATCTTGATCTTACGATCATCGACGACATCGGCAACATACAAATCCAGGGTCATCTTCTCTTCTTCAATTATTTTCAATTTTTCTTTCAAATACTCATTTTCTTTTTCAACTAAATTTAACCTCTCAACAAGATGGTCGGTTGGAATTTACGGTTCACATACCTCCTAGATAAAAATATCTATGTCAACATGATGGGCATAATTTGTCATAAACATGAAATGCAACAAATAGTTATAAAGGAGAATATACCACATCTGAATCATAAACCGGACAAGGGCCGAGGGGGACGGATATCAAAACCATGCCACTATGTATAACAAAGAACGTACCGGTAAGAAAATTATAGAAGTAACTATATATCTAAATCACACAAACAAGATTTTTTTATAAAAAGATAATAACAAGAGGCTCACCAAGGTGGTGCCGGTGACGGGATGGTGCCGGCGATCGATGATGGTTAGGATGGGGACGGGAAGGCACTAAGTAAACCGCACCTACATATGCAAACTAAGAGTTAATCTGAGCTCAAATTGCATATAAATCAAATAAACTACCACATATAATTACTCCCAAACTAAAACCCACAAATCACTATACTTATAGAGCATCGCAAGAGCTAATCCAGCAATGAGAGATGAAAGGACAAAGTTGCTAACCTTTGTGATCACTTGGATGGATGGGGGGCCTCCAAATCTTGACAAAAGTTTGCAAAAATGGAGGATGAGCTCGAGCAAGAAGGGAAGAACAGAGAGGAGAGGAAAGGGGAAGAACAGAGAGCTCGGGCTCGATGAAGCGTTTATATAGGAATATCTTTAGTCCTGTTTCATGATACAAACCGGGACTAAAGCTGAGCATCTAATCCCGGTTCATGCCACGAACCGGGACTAAAGTTGTTGGTAGGGCCCCAGCCTGACACCAGCCTGCCACCACCTCTTTAGTCCCAGTTCATGGCATGAACCAGTACTAAAGGTTCAACAAGAACCGGGTCTAATGATGCCCGCCCGCCTAGCCGTTGGAACCGGCACTAATGGTCACATTAGTGCCGGTTTGTTTACAAACCGAAACTAATGTGTCTCAAGTAAAGTAGTTTTTCTACTAGTGAAGCTGCAGCCAAGGCGGAGAGGTGAGCTAGAGGACGCAAACAACCACGTGGGGAGTAGGAAAGAGGTAGCGACTCACCTCGTGGTTACAAGCACACGCATAGAGGATTGGGAGGTGGGATGGCACCGAATCTTCGCCAGCGGCCGCCGCGAGTAGGGAAGGCAGCCTCTTCTCGTGTTCTTCGATGAAGAGGAGGTGCGAGAGCGTGAGAGGATTGGGGTGGAGGGAGGGAAGGGGCACGATGCGCGGCTCCATCCTGCCGGCAAGGGAGGAAACCCTACAGCCGACGAGAAGCCAAACCCTCACTACTAGGAAAACCCTTACCAGTAGCGCTGTTTTTTTTGCTATTAGTAGCGCGGGCAGGCGCGCTACTGCTACGGCGCTACAACTATTTTCTAGCAGTAGTGCTTGTTTTGGCCCGCGCTACTGGTAAATGAGCGTTGCTAGTAATATTTTGGCCCTTGCCACTGCTAAAGTTTATGTTTTTTTTTCATATTTTGGTGTTGTACATGTTTAAACAGATATATCTTTTATACAATAACAACTCATCATGAACTAGTCTGTTTAAATAGCATATTCATTACCACTAGTCATCACCACCAAACAATGTTCGTCAATGAGACATCATATATATAACAAGTTGGTCACTAGTCATAATCACAACTCCTCATCCTCCTCATCAACTCTAACACATTGTAGCACATAATAACATATTCTACCTAGGACCTACTCCTCTCATAGGACCTACTCTACCCTCTCTTAGGTAAAATATCATAAAACAAGATAGGCATTGACTCTTCATTAAGGAAACTGGACTCTCCATAATGAAGAACGGAAGATCATCCTGTCTCCAAGTCTTGGCCTACACACAATGTTGCTTCCAAGTAGCTCTCTACGATGGTCGAAACATTTTTTCCAATCATTTATTATCATGGCTTCCTCGCTTTTAGAAATCCAGTATGGACAGGAGTGATGTGGATACTGCGGCTGACCTGACCGTGGTGACCGTAAGCTCATAACATCAACGCGACCTCTTGGCAACATCAGATGAGGCACACAATCCATTGGGATTTTCTGTTCAAAAACATAGTAATAACTTTGTAGTTAGCAATGTAGTTTAGTTTTAGAAGAATTTATGCAAAAGATGCACGGATGTCGTAATAGTAGAAAATCTTACCATGCTATATCCATTGATGTTACCGTAGCACACCGCATGCACTAGTGGCACATATTGACCATAATTTTGAGGAGTTCGATAATAGCTATTGTAATTCTCAAGATCAGTAAAAAATGCGATAAGACCATCTTTCTCCTTATAAGTTAATTGTGCTTCATCATTGTAGTAGTAGGTTCTGTCTACCATCTTCCGTATATTTTTTGAAGAATGGAAATAAGCTGTCAATGGAAATAAGTTGTCCAATATTTTGAAATAAACAATATAAATTACTTAATAAATATGTTTGAGAAACTCACACAACGGTAGAACTGAAAGCGTGTCAACAAGGACCCAAATGGTCATATTCTTTTCGTTGATGTCAGGATCACCAAGATCGAAGGTGAGAAGCATACCCTCATGAAAATCATACGTCTTGCAAAGTGCTTCCCAATTCAGGTAACCAAAATTGGATGAGTTCACAGAATTGTATAGTTTTACAGAAAAATCATAACCATGATGGGTCCTTAGTTGAATTATCTTTGTCTCCATGCTTTCATGATCTTCAAAACCCATCTTCTCCAAGACATAGCGTCTTGCATGGCATGGGATATGCTAGTCGAAAGTTAAAAGACGGAAATTACACGTTGAAGAAGCAGAGAAGTCATGCAAAAATAACAAAAAGCACTTGTCATCGTTGTGTACCGTTTTAACATTGAAGGTCTCTTGGAGCTCGATGCTGAACCTAGTTTGCAGCAAAGATCATCATATAATCCATCATCGAATACATATATAATAATTGTAGCACAAATCACGCTCATCTTTTGCATTCAATAAGAAAATAACTAATAGGTAATTAATAATCCATCATCGAATACATATATAGTAGTTTGTAGCAAAGATCATCATATAATATCACTAATACATCTCGAATAATAGCTCCTCTAGGCTTAGTGGGTCGCGGTGGACACCCAAAGAGAAGGAACCATCACATGATCATAGCTCCGGTGAGATCCCTAAAGAATCTGCCAGGTATTGGAGAACCTGCCATTCGCCAACGAAATCAAGTAGCGTTGGACATGCGCGTTCTCCTCCATGACACGGTGCTGTACCACATGCGCGGGGGACTCAAGCCTCTGCACCGATGCAGGCCCACGTGACCACCACCAAAGAAGCTCTGGGTCGACGACGGGCTGGCTCCTCACTAAGCTGCGGTCACCAGAAGGTAGCACAACCCAGTACCAGCCCAGCGGAGCCCAGTCCCGGGCATGGCCCCTCGGCTCAAGCAGGAGTCCTCCGCCGAGTCGACGACGAGGATGCGGGATAGGCACCGTTGACGTCGATAAAAAAATGCTTAATTATGAAAACAAAATTAATAAACACTTAGCAAAATTCGGCATGACCTTTGCTAAAAGCAGGACATATCAAGCACCTGAAATTTGCCAGAACATAAACGAATCGACATTTCTGGCAAAAGATAGGCCACTCGGTTAAACAACTAAGATTGTGACATCTTCAAAATATGACATATATCCATTTCAAATTTGCATATAACAGGAATAATTGTTTTTACTAAAAAATAACAACAAATGTGATAGTTCAAAATATGATCCTAAGATTAACTAGCTAGGGTTCATACTACATTATCCTAAGATTCATACTACATTATCCTAAGATTAACTAGCTAGGGTTCATACTACATTATCCTAAGATTAAACAACTAAGATTAGAAACCTACATTATCCTAAGATTCATACTACATTATCCTAAGATTAACTAGCAGCTAGGTTTTATACTATATACATTTTCCTATGATTAAACAACTAAGACTAAAAACCTAAAATTTCCAACTTGCTAGGGTTCAAAAGAAACTAGGGAGGAGGAGGAAGGAGGGAGGAGGATGTACCTCTCAGCGAAGGAGGGCTGGCGCGGGAGGAGAGCCGGCGCAGGGGCCGGGACGGCCGGCGGGGGAGGAGGCCGACATGGGGGAGGGCGGCCGGCGGGGAGGAGGGCCGGCGCGGGGAACGACAGCGTGCGGGGGGTCGACGGCGGCGCGCGGGGGGGGGGGGGGGGGGGGGTTGAGGGAGGAGTGTGGAGTGTGGAGTGTGTGAGTGAGCTGGTGAGGCCGGCCGGGGGCGCGAGCAGGGTAACGGGCCAGCGGTGTGCGGGGGAGGGAGTGGGCTTAACAACAACGCGGGTAACGGGCCAGCGCTACTGCTAAGCCCACTAACTGTAGCGCTGGCGCACATCACAAGCTACAGCTAATTGGCCTGCCCTTTTAGCCCATGCGGCCCGCTAAGCAGCAGCGCGGCCCGTTTTGGCCGGCGCTACTCGTACATACCAGTAGCGTGGGCGCCCAAACAGGCGCTACTGCTAAAATTCTATGTATAAGCATTTTCGTAGTAGTGCCTAGTGACGACGCTCGCACCGTAGGCCAGGAATCAACTGTATAAAAATCGTACCGGAAATAGCCCTGAAATTTGTACGGAGAATTGCCTTGAAATATTTGAGAGCGAATATTAGATGTGTTTGAGAAAAATATTCTTCCAAAATGCCCCTCAGGCTCTTTTATAATACACATGTCGTTAGCGTATTGAATTGAATGTGAACCGTTCCAATCCGCGCCGACGGACGGTCCGTATGATCGAATACACGGTAAAAGAACTCTAATTATATAGGGATGTAAACCAGCCCGTTTAAGCCCATTTATGGTCTAACAACTTAATAAAGTTTCTTTGGGAGAAAATAAACTATCAAGCTAGCCGAAGTTAACTAAACGGAACTTGCGGGTTCCGTCTTTTGGCCGTTTACATCTCTAGTAACAGGTTGTCTAATTCATATTTAGATGTTTTTTAAGAATATTACACCTAAGCTCCAACAAATACATAATGCAGCAAAAAAAATAAAAAAAAACCATAAATAGAGTGAACATCAGTTTAGATGTGACATAACTATGTTACATCTAAATGTGTCCTAGACAGACCCTTCTAATAATTGAGGGTGGTCTTGTTTACCTTACTATTGCATTGGCTGGACCGGAGAATCGATGAGTTCATGTAGAGGATAGCCTGTCGTTCCGTCGCAACAGTGGCACAGCCTTGAGGTTTCAATTTGCTCATGAGCAGGCAGCTGGGCAGAGAGGCGGCGGTGCAGCGCTAATTTCTTACGTTAATCACGCCAGAGTGTAAGTACGCTAGGACCTACGGATCAACAGGCCGGTCCCTACTCCCGGAGACAGGAGGTGCGAGACCATATAAGGACCTACATACGGACCTATTTATGATGGCTCCGAATGTGGTCTACCGTGCAGAGATCAAAGGATGGAGGTATTTTTATAGGCAACATATCTCGTGAATCCGGGCTATTTCCTGTGTCCGTGTATCCCGTCTTTCTCAGCCCCACGATCTTAATCCCGAGAATTAGCAGCCTTAGTGGTAATTTTACACTAATACGCCCACCCTCCAACTAAAACCTGCAATTTAGTTTTGCAAGGATACCCTGACCGCGTGTGTGCCTCGTGCGCCGCCGCCGTCAAACGCCAGGCGTCTCTGATTTCCGTTGAGTTGATCCCGACGTCCACCGGCAGGAAGCCCATACAGGTAGCATCCCTATCCTGTATATGCTCCACTGCTTCCACGGTTGATACGAACCTGACAAGCACCGGCAAGCCATCCATGCATGTACTTCTCCGATCTAGACCCATCTCCTTTATAAGACTATAACCGGTGATGCTTTGATGCAGTGGCGACTACAAATGAACAACTAGCAGGTAATACCACTTGCAATCAGAGACACGAGGGCACCAAAAGTTTGAGGTAAAAACAAATCCGATCCTTCTGTACATCCGTAAGTGTAGTTTGAAGGCTAATATTATAATCCTGTGTGCAGCAGTATGGATCCTATGAATAATGTTCAAATGCATACGAGCCAGGGAGGATTTAGTACGCCCAAAAAGAACACAAACATACCTCTCTTCGTAAGTCCACTTTGCACTAAGAACAGAAACTATGCATGAAGATGCTTATTTTGGTTTATTCTTGATATTGCAGTCTTCGTCTTTTATACCTGAATGTGATGAGCATCTGAAGCCTAAAGTGGGTATGACATTTGAAGGACTCGAGGCTGTGGAGAAGTTCTACAAGGAATATGTGCATCAATCAGGTTTTGGTGTTCGCATTGGACAACAAAAAAAGATTGATAATAAGGTGGTCCGTACTAAGCGTTTCATGTGTAATAGGGAAGGATTCAAGGCAAAAGATAGTAAAGAGACTAATGACCCCTTGAGGAAAAGGCGTAAGCAAACAGATACGCGATGCGGTTGTGATGCACATATCTTTGTTAGACTTTGTGGGGAGAACACCTACAAGATAGACTCACTGATTGAGCACCATGTTCATGGCCTTGTATCGCCTAATAAGCGTCATTTGATCAGATCAAATCGTAGAGTTAGTGAGAGGGCAAAAAATACTTTATACACATGTCATAAGGCAACTATTGGAACGTCGCAGGCATACAGGCTCCTGCAAGTTAGTGAGGGTGGAATTCCGAATGCTGGGTGCACAAAGAGGGACTTGCAGAATTACTACCGCGGACTCAGGTATAAAATCAGAGATGCAGATGCTCAAATGTTTGTGGCCCAATTAGCTAGAAAGCAGGAAGTGAATTCAGCATTTTTCTATGATTTTGAGGTGAATGATGAGGGGGAGTTGGTGCGTGTGTTCTGGGCGGATGCCACCAGCAGGAAGAACTATAGTCACTTTGGTGATGTGATATCCTTCGATTCTACATACACCACTAATCAGTATAACATGATATTTGCACCATTTACAGGGGTTAATCATCACTTACAAAGTGTCTTTTTTGGTGCTGCATTCTTATCAAATGAGAAGGATGAGTCATACATTTGGTTATTTCAGACCTTCCTAACAGCAATGGGAGGGGCAGCACCTAGACTCATCATAACCGATGAAGCCACTAGAATCAAGAATGGTATTGATAAAGTTCTTCCAACAACTGTGCATAGGTTGTGCATGTGGCATATAATGGAAAAGGTTCCTGAAAAGGTTGGACCTTCGATTAGAGAAGATTCTGATTTTTGGACAAGATTGAACTCGTGTGTTTGGGGTTCGGAAACTTCAACTGAGTTTGAGTCACAATGGAATTCCATCATTACTGATTTTGGGTTGGAGAAAAATGAGTGGTTGGCCAAGAGGTTTAGCATTCGAGACACATGGATACCAGCGTACTTTATGGATATATCTCTAGCATGCATTCTTCGAACCACTTCAAGATCAGAAAGTGCAAATTCTTTTTTTAACCGCTTCATTCATCGAAGGCTCGCTTTTGTTGAGTTTTGGCTGAGGTTTGACACAGCTTTAGAATGCCAACGTGAGGAAGAATTAATGGCAGACAACAGAAGCATACATACCACCCCTCAACTATTTACACCATGGACAATGGAGAAACAAGGTAGTGAGGTATTCACATATGAGGTGTTCGAGAAACTTCAGCTACAGATTATTGCTGCTAGAGACCATTGTTTTGTTCAGAGTATTACACAAGGTGTGGGGGTAAAAAATGTGACCCTGAGAGGTCGGTCTGGTAAAGTTAGGGAGGTTTGCTATGACACTACAAGCATGACAGCAAACTGTTCGTGCAAGTTGTTTGAGTCAGTCGGTTTTCCATGTCGCCATATTATCCAAGTGTTGAGGATTGAAAACCAAAATGAGCTTCCCAGCCACTACATTATGAAAAGATGGCAGAAGAGGTGCAAAAGGTAAGAAAAAGTAATACATGTGAACTGATTTCTTATTGTTATTCCGAAATCATATGACTAACAACATTCTTTTATTTTGCAGGGAGAATGTTTATGATGAACAGGGAAACCTACTAGAAGAAAAACCCACGGATGCACTGGATGCGCCCACGAGAAAGAAGATTTCAACTGTACGCAATAAGATGGAAGAACTTATTCAAAAGGCGAAGCATTCAGATGAAGGCATGGACTTCTTAACATCAAGTGTTTTGAACATTGAGGCGCCTTTGGACCAAATGGTCCCTGCAGCTACCCAAAGCACTAGGCAAGAGGAATATGAGGCTTTTATTGGTTGCAATATTCCAACCGAAGTTCATATACATCCGCCAACGGATGTTGATGCAAAAGAATAAAGCAAGGAAAGGAGATTAAGGAGGGGGATCGGAAAAATAAGGACAAAGAAGGGAAGGTAAAGGTCGCACGCTTGTGCAAGACGTGCAAGCAAATGGTGTTTCATGATAGTCGTAATTGTCCAAGCAAAAAAGGGAAAGGGAGTGTGATTGTGCAAGATATGCAGCCAAATAGTGCTTCCTGATACAACAAGTTGTCCAAGCAAAGAATAAATTTATCTATGTTATCATGTACACTTTGGTGTACTGAATTCATGTAATGGATCAGAATTTGTGTTATGTCAAAAAAAAATCTTGATTTATGACAAGTTTAATGCTTGTCAAATGGCTACAGAATCTAGAAAATAATTATCCACTTGAGACGTTTCAAGAAACTATGCAAGCATGATTAAATTTCTGGTTTCTCTATAACTTGTGATGATGTTCAGTGTCAATACATGCATATCTGTTGCTTCTTTATTTTTGATCAGACATGCATCATCCAGGAGGACACAATGGAGTTAGTAGATATTCAGAAAACTTTACATAGTGATTTTGCCTTACAGTTTGATCTCAAAACTGTACGTAGCCATCCCTGACCACTTATGTACTTCAACAGCTTTACTGAAATATATGCTTCGACTATATGACTCAGAAGGTCACTTATTTTTTTAACACATAACTGAATTAGTCACTTAATTTTTTGGCAACAGCAAAGAGGATAATTTTGGCCAAGTGCCAAGCAAACTACAGTAACAAGGAAAAGCTTAACTAATGCCTCTGATCTGAACAAGCCATTGCCATTCATTATGCTGTAAATATTCAACAGTTTACTGATACAAGCACTTGCATTAGTAATGTGCATGTCCCTCGACCGAGTACATCAACTCAGTATTTCCACTAGTACATCTGCTACAGCATACGACCTACTTTCTGTAGTTCTCGTCTACAGCTTCCTCTGAAGGAATCAAAGCGGCCGGGGAAGGCCATCCAGGGGATGGCGCCTCATCAGAGATGCTTCGTCACCAGCGCGGAACAACGCCAGTTCGTGATGACTTCGCCGTCGAGACGACCGTCCGGCCCATCGTCGACGTCGCTGGTGGCCGTGGGGTTGCCATCGTCGTCGCCACTTGATTCCATCGCCAGAGGACTTCTAGGGAATCGACCGGGCCGTGGTTGCAGGCTTGCCGCTGTAGGAGGCCTTCCGATTGGAATTTGATTTTGGAGGAGATGCGGCTGATTGGGCAAAGAGGATTTTGAGGCGCACAACTAGGGATCTTGCGTCAGATGCTTAAGGGGCTCTTTTGCAAATAATAATGGTTTTAAGTTAGAGAGCGGGCAGGTAAATGTAAAAAGACGCTTGACTGCATGTGAGGTGCGAGATTAAGATCGTGGGGCTGAGAAAGAAGGGATACACGGACACAGGAAATAGCCCGGATTCACGAGATATGTTGCCATTTTTATAATAGCATCTACATGGCTAGAGTATACGGCCAGAGATGTTTTCTTCCAACATGGATGGCGACCTAATCTTCGGATAGGATTTGCCCCACACTAGGCTGAACTGATTTATTTTTGCTGTAAAACGATATCTTTTCTAGGCTTGTTGGACTTGTTGGCTGTATGCATCACGCTATGCAAGCCTGGACATTCTTTCAATGTGATTGTATCACGTCGATATATCAATTGAATGAAATATTTTTTATCGAAAAAACAGACTGCTCCACCGTGTTTTCCGAAAGAAATAGTACCATATCTCTATCGAAGCTGCATACAACACCCCGAGTTTGATGTTTCCTAATTCCTACTAGTACAACAAGTTGACTGGAGAAATTCCCAATCGGGGCCAATGCTGCATCCAACTGTCTCTTCTTCGGAATGCATGGCTCCATTTGTGGGAACCAAAACACAAAAGGACGCGCATAGGGCTGTTGAAGTGTGTTTCACTTTACGGCTGTTGACCTTCCCGAAGCGTACACGTATTTCGTATGAGGTGGCCCTTTTTCCCCAGTTTATATATAATTAATCCTCCTGGCTTCCACTTCGGGCGTCATTAACTGGATGGATTTAGCAGTTGGGGTCCATGTAGTTTGATCTAATGCCCTTTCATACCACCGACAGCATTGTTTATGACCATGCATCCATATCGATACAACAAATCAACAGCTCTTTGGTGGACCGTAAGGCTAGTCATAGTGGGGAGTAACTTAGACTAGTGTCATATGCATGACACTAGTCTAAGTTACTATCTTTATAATGCAAAGTAACATGATAATAGTGTCATAGATGGCTTCATTTATTAGCTTGTAGACTCATCTTGTTTCGAAAAACGCTATGTTACAGTAACATATTATGTTACCACCTCACATTAAATACTTGTCACATAAGCAAAAATTTCTTGAAGTGCGCTATGTTACTAGCTAAGTTACTCCCACTATGACTAGTCATAGTGCGAGTAACTTAGCTAGTAACATAGCGCATTTCGAGAAAAATCTGCTTATGTGGCAAGTAATTAATGAGAGATGGTAACATAATATGTTACTGTAACATAGCGTTTGCCAAGGCAAGATGAGTCTACGAGCTCCCCACTATGACCAGCCTAAAAAATCGACGACTGGGATCGCCCGCCAGACCATTCGATTAAAGTATCCTCCCTCGTGCTCGTGGATTTAGTCTTCACTGAAACGCCCGCGTATCTTCTCATTGCTGCTGTCTCCCTATAGTACTACCTTCTTGGTCTTCCACTTCAGGTACTCCCTCCTTCCATCTATATAGGGCCTAATGCTTTTTTCAAGGCCGCCTTTGACTATTGACAAGATTAATAGTACATGACATGCATAATGTGAAAATTATATCATTGAAATCTCCTTTCACATACGAATTTAATGGTATGCTTTGTGTAAGTTGCATGTCATATATTATTGCCCTAACATTTGGTCAAAGTTAACCTCGAAAAACGCATTAGGCCCTATATAGATGGAAGGAGGGAGTACGTGCCATGAATTAACTGGATTGGTAGATTACGCAGTTGGGATCCGTGTGTTTTGATTCGACCGACCGTCCTTTCATTTCATGCTGCCGACATATTTTTTTTACGAATTATGACTATGCATTGATCCAACAAGATCAACAACTGTATGGTTGGACGGTAAAAGACGATGACTAGGATCGCCAGCCGGCCGGACCATTCGATCCTGTGAATTAGTCCTATACAACACGCGTGTCTTCTTTCCTTTTGACAATTCCATCGTGCATGCATACGTCAAAGAGTACAGCGCAGCACACTAAACGGGAAGGGAGACATCTAGAAGGACATGCATACACAAAAGACCTCGACACAAAAGAAAAAACAATGAATACCCGTGCTTCCCATTTTCATTTCTCGATAAAAGGTAACATATTAATATCAATCTGATATCAATAACTAGTCGAGACATCGGGTATGCACACAACTAAATTATTTTAGAAAATAAAGAGCAAAAGGTCCGTAAAGGTCAAGGCGAGACAAACGACCTGCTGCGGCAAAAGATCAACAATTATAACCGCTGTTAGCAACACCCAGATTCTGATTCTGGTGTGGACATCGTCACCGAGCAAAAGGATATTTGCATTTGCGTGCACACTTCCAAAGGCCACACCGCCCTAGCCCCGCACCAACATGGGCGCCCCGCATAGACAACCGACCATGACGGGATCACGAAGAACTACAAGATGGTCTGCCTCATTGTTGCCACATGAGACATGGCTCAGGTTGCCGCATGACACCACTAGTAGAAAAGGGGGCAATGGCCCAGGCCAGTTCAGCCCATTAGTCCCGTTTCAATTCAGAACCGGGACCAATGAAGCTATTTGCCCCGGTTCGTGAGCCCAGGGGGCCGGCCGGACCACGTGGGCCATTGGTCCCGGTTCGTCCGGACCTTTTGGTCCCGGTTGGTGGGACGAATCGGGACCAATGGTCCTGGCTTCTGGCCCACCATTATTGGTCCCGGTTGGTGGCATGAACCGGGACCAAAGGGTTCCCTTTAGTTCCGGTTCATGCCACCAACCGGGTCTAATGGTGCTGCCTATATATAGCCCCTCGCGCAAGAGCAGAGCACACTGCTCTGTTTTTTCTGGCCGAGGGGGAGAGGGCTTGGTGGTGCTCTAGCTCACCTCCTATGCACACAAGGTGTTCGATGGAATGCCCGAGCCACACTACTTAAGGTTTCTCCTCTCCAAGCTCGACCGCCAAGCTCCATTTTCCTCAATATTTATCTAGGTTTAGCGGTCCGTCATGCCCCGTCCCCGTCTTCATCGCCGTCGATCACCCGCGCCGATCTCATCGCCGGCACCACCGTGGTGAGCCTCTTGTTCTTATCTTCTTTCTGAAAGGAAAAATATTATTACTTGTTTGTTTAGATAGATACTTGTATTATTTTCTTACTTTTATTATTGCATCTTATATAGTGCGATGGTTTTGGTATCCGCCCCCGTCGGCCCTCGTCCTGTCTATGATTCGGATGTGGTATATATTATCTTTTCATAACTATTGGTTCATTTATTGTTTATGAAAATTATGCCGACCAACGTGACATAGATTTTATTTATCTAGGAGGTTGTTGAACCGGAAATTCCAACCGACCCTATTGTCGAGAGGTTAAATTTAGTTGAAGAAGAAAACAATTTCTTGAAGGAAAAAATAAAAAAACTTGAGGAGGAGAAGATGATATTGGAGTTGCATGTTGCGGATGTCGTCGATGATCACAAGATCAAGATGGATGCAATGCGCTTGAAGATGAGAAAGATTAGAAAATATGCCATTCATACCGAGGCTTGGTATCATTATGCCGTTGGATCAGTTGTTACCTTGGTTGCGATTATGATCGCATTTGTTTTCGCATTGAAATGTTTTACATAGTTTCAATGTATGGTTTAATTAATTTAGATGCTCTGCAGAGCTTTATGTTGTTAGATGAGAACTATGTATGTACTTTGGTTTTTATGTGATGATGAACTTCTATTAATTTGGTCACTTAATTATCTATTCATGATGTTCTGTAATGATTTTTGACACACTTAATTATATATAATGCACGCAGATGAACCGGCAATGGATGTACGGTGACAGACACACCTCCGAGTACATTAAGGGCGTGCATGATTTTCTCGAAGTGGCTGAGGCAAACAAGCAGAATGGTTTTATGTGTTGTCCATGCCCTATATGTGGGAATACGAAGTCTTACTCTGACCGGAAAATCCTTCACACCCACCTGCTTTACAAGGGTTTCATGCCACACTATAATGTTTGGACGAGGCACGGAGAAATAGGGGTTATGATGGAAGACGGCGAGGAAGAAGAGTACGATGACAACTATGTGCCCCCTGAATACGGTGATGCTACTGAACATCAAGATGCACCAGACGATGTGCACGATGGTGCTGCAACGGGCGAAGCTGCTGAAGATCAAGAGGAACCAGACGATGTGCCCGATGATGATGATCTCCGCCGGGTCATTGTCGATGCAAGGACACAATGCGAAAGTCAAAAGGAGAAGCTGAAGTTCGATCGCATGTTAGAGGATCACAAAAAGGGGTTGTACCCCAATTGCGAAGATGGCAACACAAAGCTCGGTACCGTACTCGAATTGCTGCAGTGGAAGGCAGAGAATGCTGTGCCTGATAAAGGATTTGAGAAGCTACTGAAAATAATGAAGAAGAAGCTTCCAAAGGATAACGAATTGCCCGACAGTACATACGCAGCAAAGAAGGTCGTATGCCCTCTAGGATTGGAGGTGGAGAAGATACATGCATGCCCTAATGACTGCATCCTCTACCGCGGTGCCTACAAGGATCTGAACGCATGCCCGGTATGCGGTGCATTGCGGTATAAGATCAGACGAGATGACCCTGGTGATGTTGACGGCGAGCCTCCCAGGAAGAGGGTTCCTGCGAAGGTGATGTGGTATGCTCCTATAATACCACGGTTGAAACGTCTGTTCAGAAACGGAGAGCATGCCAAGTTGATGCGATGGCACAGTGAGGACCGTAAGAAAGACGGGAAGTTGAGAGCACCCGCTGACGGGTCGCAGTGGAGAAAAATTGAGAGAAAGTACTGGGATGAGTTTGCAAAGGACCCAAGGAACGTATGGTTTGCTTTAAGCGCGGATGGCATTAATCCTTTCGGGGAGCAGAGCAGCAATCACAGCACCTGGCCCGTGACTCTATGTATGTATAACCTTCCT
This sequence comes from Triticum aestivum, assembly GCF_018294505.1. Classification (NCBI taxonomy): domain Eukaryota; kingdom Viridiplantae; phylum Streptophyta; class Magnoliopsida; order Poales; family Poaceae; genus Triticum; species Triticum aestivum. The sequence continues at coordinate 760,926,779 of NC_057798.1, read as the reverse complement.
CCTTGGATGTGCATGAAGCGGAAGTTCATTATGATGCCAGTTCTCATCCAAGGCCCTAAGCAACCCGGCAACGACATTGATGTGTACCTAAGGCCATTAGTTGAAGAACTTTTACAGCTGTGGAATGGAAACGGTGTACGTACGTGGGATGAGCACAAAAAGGAGGAATTTGACCTAAAGGCGTTGCTGTTCGTGACCATCAACGATTGGCCCGCTCTCAGTAACCTTTCAGGACAGACAAACAAGGGATACCACGCATGCACGCACTGTTTACTTGACACCGATAGTATATACCTGGGAAGCTGCAGGAAGAATGTGTACCTGGGCCATCGTCGATTTCTTCCGACCAACCATCAATGTCGAAAGAAAGGCAAGCATTTCAAAGGCGAGGCAGATCACCGGAAGAAGCCCGCCATGCGTACCGGTGATCACGTACTTGCTATGGTCAATGATTTACACGTAATCTTTGGAAAGGGTCCCGGCGGACTAGCTGTTCCGAATGACGCTGAGAATCACGCACCCATGTGGAAGAAGAAATCTATATTTTGGGACCTACCCTACTGGAAAGACCTAGAGGTCCGCTCTTCGATCGACGTGATGCACGTGACGAAGAACCTTTGCGTGAACCTGCTAGGCTTCTTGGGCGTGTATGGGAAGACAAAAGATACACCTGAGGCACGAGAGGACCTGCAACGCTTGCACGAAAAAGAGGGCATGCCTCCGAAGCAGTATGAAGGTCCTGCCAGCTACGCTCTTACGAAAGAAGAGAAAGAAATATTCTTTCAATGCCTGCTCAGTATGAAGGTCCCGACTGGCTTCTCGTCGAATATAAAGGGAATAATAAATATGCCAGAGAAAAAGTTCCAGAACCTAAAGTCTCATGACTGCCACGTGATTATGACGCAACTGCTTCCGGTTGCATTGAGGGGGCTTCTACCGGAAAACGTCCGATTAGCCATTGTGAAGCTATGTGCATTCCTCAATGCAATATCTCAGAAGGTGATCGATCCAGAAATCGTACCAACGCTAAGGAGTGATGTGGCGCAATGTCTTGTCAGTTTCGAGCTGGTGTTCCCACCATCCTTCTTCAATATCATGACGCACGTCCTAGTTCATCTAGTCGACGAGATTGTCATTCTGGGGCCCGTATTTCTACACAATATGTACCCCTTTGAGAGGTTCATGGGAGTCCTAAAGAAATATGTTCGTAACCGCGCTAGGCCAGAAGGAAGCATCTCCATGGGCCATCAAACAGAGGATGTCATCGGGTTTTGTGTTGACTTCATTCCTGGCCTTAAGAAGATAGGTCTCCCTAAATCGCGGTATGAGGGGAGACTGACTGGAAAAGGCACGCTTGGAAGGGACTCAATAATATGCAGGGACGGATATTCTTGGTCTCAAGCACACTACACAGTTCTACAGAACTCTACCTTGGTGACCCCGTATGTCGATGAACACAAGAACAGTCTGCGCTCCAAACACCCGGAGCAGTGCGACGACTGGATTACATGTGAACACATCAGGACTTTCAGCAGTTGGTTGGAAACACGTCTCAGAGGTGACAGCACTGTTTGTGATGAGCTGTACTTGTTGTCCAGGGGACCATCTTCGACTGTAATGATTTGGAAAGGATACGAGATAAATGGGAATACATTTTACACGATTGACCAAGATGAAAAGAGCACCAACCAAAACAGCGGTGTCCGCTTTGATGCAGCAACCGACAATGGAAATGACACATATTATGGTTACATAGTAGACATATGGGAACTTGACTACGGAGTAGATTTTAAGGTCCCTTTGTTTAAGTGCAAGTGGGTCAATCTGTCAGGAGGCGGGGTACAGGTAGACCCACAGTACGGAATGACAACAGTGGATCTGAAAAATCTTGGGTACACTGACGAACCGTTCGTCCTAGCCAATGATGTGGCACAGGTTATCTATGTGAAGGACATGTCTACCAGACCGAGGAAAAGAAAAGATAAGGAAGCGAATACATCATACAATGAGCCAAAGCGCCACATAGTTCTTTCAGGAAAAAGGGACATCCTGGGAGTGGAGGGCAAGACAGACATGTCTGAAGAGTATGAAAAGTTTCATGAAATTCCCCCCTTCAAAGTCAAGGCTGACCCAAGCATCCTGATAAACGATGAAGATTATCCATGGTTACGGCGCAATAAGCAAACGACACAAGCGAAGAAAAAGTGAAGACTTTCTCCCGCAACTATTATATATGATGATACCATGCCAACTTTGTAACAGACGAGTATGATACCATTGTCCATTTTGTACATGCACATGCTATGCCAACTTTTTCAGAGTTCATTTGAAAACTATGAATTTGAAAACCTCGCCAACCGAAGGGCGCTCACACCGGTTTATAAGCCCGTCCCGCTACACGCCTTGTTGAGCTCACAAACTTGTGATTCACACAAATTTCAAAGAAAACTAATGGCACAAACAGAAAGTTTATAATTTTGCTGACCTAAAAGCAAAAAGAATTAAAAACTAAAGCAAAAAACCAAAAGAAAATAATTAATGCAGAAAACAAAACAAAAAAACTGGAAAAAATAAAAATAGCAACAATAAGTATTTTATTATAAGTAGAAACAAAATAAAATGAATAAAGCAACAAAGAAAACAAAAAAAGTGTTTTCAAATTTGAAAACTAATGGCACTAACAGAAAGTTTATAATTTTTCTAAAACTAAAAGCAAAAACGAATTAAAAAATAAAGAAAAAAACAAAAGAAAATAAATAATGCAGAAAACAAAACAAAAAATTGGAAAAAAATAAATATAGCAACAATAAGTATTTTGTTGTAAATAGAAACAAAATAAACTAAATAAAGCAACACATAAAACAAAAAAACAAAAAAAGTGCCACCTACTGGGCCCCCACGGCCTGAATACGACTAGAAACCCTACCATGGGCCAGGATTCAGGCCCGCAGGAGGCCCAGTAGGCCCACAGGCACAGATTGCAGGGTTAGGCCCGAAAGCCTGCTTAAGAGAGGAGCTCGAAAGGGAAGGCACACCGCACCTTATAAACATGTGCGCCTCCCTCTCAACTAGCGAGGTGGGACTAAATATTAGGTTCGGGGCAGCACAGGCCTTTGGTCCCGGTTGGTGGCACCAACCGGGGCTAAAGGGGTGCAGTAGTCCCGGTTGGTGCTACGACCCGGGACTAATGCCCCCCTTTAGTCCCGGTTGGTGCCACCAACCGGGACCAAAGGCCGCCGCTTCCCGCCCTTTGGGCTGCTAAAAATTGGCCTTTGGTCCCGGTTGGTGGCACCAACCGGGACTAAAGGGGGCATTAGTCCCGGGTCGTGGCACGAACCGGGACCAAAGCCTTTTCTATATAAGCAAAGACTTGGCGTTTTTTCAGATTTCATCGCCAGTTTCCCGCCCCGACGACGCCGCCAGGCTGCCCGAGCTCGCCCCGACGACGCCGTCAGGCTGCCCGTGCTCGCCGTCGCCGTCGCCCCGCGCCCCTGCCCCGTGCTCGCCGTCGCCGTCGCCCCGCGCCCCTGTCCCGTGCTCGCCGTCGCCCTGCCCCTGCCCCGTCCCGCCCCCGCGCGCCGGCGCCCTCACCGCCCCCGCTGTCGCCTCGAGCTCCCCTGCTACGGGCTCGCCGTCGCCGCCCGCTCCTCGTCGCCGTCGCCCTGCCCCCCTGCCCCGTCCCGCCCCGCGCGCCGGCGCCCTCGCCTGCCCCCGCGCTGTGAGCCGCCGCCCGGCACTTTTAATGTTTAAGCTCTTTTTTTATTTTTATGCTCTGTTTTTTATGTTTTAATTTTTTTGTTCATATGTGATGTATATGTGTATGTGGCTATAATGTATATGTGTGTGTGAACAATGCAAAAGATAGTTTTTTAGAAAAATTAGGATTTTTTTTCTATTCATAGATTTTTTTGGTGATATTAATTAGTGTAAATATGCAAATGTTTGTATATTCATATGAACAATGAATTAGGCAATACTACTTCATGTATTTTTAAGAAGGAAGAAGAAGAAAAAGAATGAGAGGAAAAAGGAAATAAGAAGAGGAAGAAAGGAGAAGAAGAGGGGAGAGGAGGAGAAATAAATAAAAAGAAGAAAAAAGAAGAAAAAGAAGAGGAGAAGAAAAAAGGAATAGAGGAGAAGAAGAAAAAATAGAAAAAAAATATATTTTTTCTTCTTCTCCTCTATTCTTTTCTTCTTCTCCTCTTTTTTTTTCTTCTTCTTTTTCTTCTTCTTCTTCCTTCTTCCTTCTTCCTCTTTTCTTCCTTTTTCCTTATTTTCCTTTCTCGAGGGATAAGAAGAAAAAGAAGAGGAGAAGAAGAAAGAAAGGAATAGAGGAGAAAGAAGAAACTTTGACACGAGGGGGGGGGTACCGATACCCCCTCCCCGATAACATTATTTTCCCATGTATATGTATGTTGCTTCGTTGTCGATATAACGAGGGTGTCGAGGATCACCGAGGGGTCGAGGGTCGGGAACTAGGGTAGAGGGTCGAGGGTCATTAAGGGGTCAAGGGTCGAAGGTTTCAGGGTCGAGGGTCGTTAAGGGGTCAAGGGTCAAAGGTTTCAGGGTCGAGGGTTCCTATAGTGTCAAAGTATTGAAGAAATCCATGGCTTCATCATTAGCCGGAAGTAACCATGGCATGATGGTACGAAGTCCTCCAAAATTATTCTGGAATGGAGTCCCGGATAGGATAATTTGCCTTTTTGTACGAATTTCAGCAAAGGCCTTCCAAATAACGATATTCGGAAGGTTCTTGCTGAACTTTGTACCAAAAAGCGAATTATCCTATCTGGGACTCCGTTCCAAAATAACTTTGGAGAGCTTCGTACCATCATGCACCTGTTACTTTCGCCTAATGATGAAGACATGGTTTTGTTGAATCCTTTGACACTAGGCAACCTCCCGACCCCTCGGCGATCCTCGACCCCTTGACCCTCGACCGCTCGGCGATCCACGACCCTCTACCCTACCGCGAGCGTCGATGCCCACGTCACTTGTGGGACATAGATGTAGTGTTCAACGCCGACCCCCTCCCGATAGCTTCAACACGTGGGGGGGTCGATATTACCCCCTCCTAGCTTGAAGCGTTCTCGAGGCCACCCCCTAACCCTTGAAGCGTTGTCGAGGCCACCCCAAACCCTAGAGAAGCAGCGTCGAGGCCACTAATATGATTCCTTATTGTGATTAGCTAGCTAGTTCTACGTTTGCCACTAATATATCCATATCTGTCATGTTTGAATAATAATTGCCATGTTGTAAATATTTGTAGAAACTATGGACACCCCCCGAGACGAAGCACAAGAAGCGTTGTTGAGGGACATAATCGCACAAGGAAGTGATGCCGTCTCCTCGTTGATGTTTCTCAACGACAACGATGGTCTGGAAGGAGAGGGTGAAGAAGCAGCTGGCTATGATTTACATGGCTCCGATGACCCAATGCCGGTGCAAGAAGGAGAGGGTGAAGAAGTAGACCGTGAGGACGGCTCCGGTGATCACCAAACCGAGTCCGGCCAGGTATATATATTAGTTAAGCCTGTGCTGACTAGCTAATTGATGCATTCATTGTTTTGGTATGTACACATATTAATTAACTCTCGTCTTTGTTCTTTTTTCTAGCCCTCCGGATCGAGCACAACTTCGGTAAAGAGACGAGGCCCGAAGAAAAAGTTGAGCTCGGATGAAAAGTTTGAGATCATACAAATCGCGCGCGACGGCCAACCGATTGAACCCTACCGGACAAAGAAGGCATTTGTTGCTCAGTGCGGGGTTCTGGTTAGGGACAAGATCCCGATCAGCATCCAGCAATGGTATAAGCCTAAGAACGAAGACCCTGAGGTGTCTTATGTCAATGAGATGCAGAAAAAGAATCTTTGGACTGAGCTGAAGTCAAATTTCACCCTACCGCCGGAGGATGATCCGGAGAAGCCAGTTATAGAGCCATTAATCAAGTCTTTTGCTCTGAGGAAGATGGCAGACCTATTCAGGAATTGGAAGAAAGACCTCAATAGGTATGTCGAAAAAAATGAGACACCAGAATTCATGGGCAAATATGAGAAGATCAGAGATGACTGGCCCGCATTTGTGGCCCACAAGACATCGGAAAAGAGTAAAAAGATGTCGGCGACAAACAAGAGAAATGCTGAGAAGAAGAAGCTTCACCATCGCACGGGGTCAGGTGGCTACCTCGTAGCCCGGCCTAAGTGGGCCAAGGCTGAGAATGATCTGCTTGATAAAGGGATCGAACCAGAGACAATGAACTGGCCAGAACGTTGCCGGACTTGGTTCTTTGGGGCCGGCGGATCCTTGGACCCTATAACAGGGAAGTGCATTTGGACGGACGAACAATTGGACATACCAGTCAAGAGGCTTCAGCAATATATCGAAGCAGCGCAGCAAGGGACGTTCGTTCCAGACAGGGAGAAGGACGAGCTCACAATGGCCCTCGGCAATCCTGAGCACCCTGGACGGACACGAGGCACGCCAGGCTCCGTTTCGTGGAAGGCTGGATTTCCGGACGCAGGGGGTTACAAAACCCAGGAGAGGAGGAAGAAACTGGAGCAGAGCCAACTGCAGGCGCTGCACGAAAGGGTAATGGGGCTAGAGGAACGAGAAGCAGATCGCAGCAAACGACCTGCCGAAGCTTCCCCCGAAGCTACCCCGCCATCTCAGCGGAGAAGCAGCGTGGCTTCCACCGAGCTGCTTCAGCCAGAGCATGCCTTGACGGCTCCTGCCAGCTATCCCGTGGATGCTATCACGGATGCTGAAAATTGCCACCTTATGGCGCAATGGAGCAATTTGAAGGTCAAGGCGGCTGTTGGCTCTGTTTATCCTACTAAACCCGACTCAACTTTTCACTGCCGGCCGATTCCAGAAGGATATGCTAAGGTGATGGTCGATGAAATAACGGAGGGATTTGAGGACCTCCGGCTTGACCACCCTACCGGTGAAGGGGAGTATCGGCTGGGTTCTGCTCTGAAGACTCCATGCCTATGGCGGAAGGATCTCATCAACCTTCCGAACTGGACGCCTCCGCCTCCTCCTCCTCCTCCGGCGAGTCAGGGCACTCCGCCTCCTCCACCGCCTCCTCCTCCGGCGAGTGACGATCAGGGCACTCGGCCGGCTCCTTCTCCGGCGCGTGGCGGCACTCCGCCTCCTTCTCCGCCTGCGCCGGCGCGCCCGAGCAGCCAGCCTCCTCCTTCTCCGCCTCGTCAGCAAGGGCGGAAGAGACCCGCCGCCGCTCCGGCTGCTCCGGCGCGTCGCAGTCCTTCTCCTCCGCCTCGTAAGCAAGGAAAGAAGACATCCGCTCCGTCTACTCTGCCGGCGTCTAGCAGTACAGCCAAAGGCGGGAGGAGATACAGATTCGGTCCTTCTCTGAAGACTCCAGAGAAGTTACCGTACGAGAGGAGCGAGGAGGAAAACGCGAAGATCGCGCAGACCGAAGTGGATGACTGGTTTCAAGGGTTGAAAGCAAAGAGACATCCACCTCCGGAGGAGAAGGTAGATCCGGTGAAAGCGAAGCGCACTCTGGCTGCCCTGACAAAACCACCCAAGTCTCCGCCGAAAGGCAACTATGAGCGCATTATTGGAAAGGCATTTGCCGAAGCGGAGAGGTCGGGAAGTACTAAAAGTGATCAAAGGATGAAAGAACGACGAGCTGGGAAACAAATTGCCCAGCTCGGCGAACAAGCGAAGCAATCGTGCCCCCCGCTCAAGGTGCCTGCTAGCGACATCGTCGATCCGAGGATGGTGCCCGGTTATGGCAATCCTGCAGATTACCTGCCCGACGATGTACATTATGATATCTTGGAGGTGCAGATACAAAGATACGAGTACGGGAAGCCTCTCGTCAAAGATGAAAGTTCTCTATCAACGATGATGCGAAGATTGCATGATTGGTACATGAAAACCTGCAAAGAGTCTGAGGGGAGGAGTACTTTGTATGTGAGAGTTAAAAAGGAGCATGACCTCCTTGGAATTGAACTGTTGCCTATTCCATTTGAGGAGTTCTATCAGTTTTTCAATCAATTGGCCATCGATAAAGCAACGGTCACCTCCTACTGTCTGTAAGTAGTACTACTTCCGTCATTAAGTCTCTCTATATAACTCAGCCCTTTCATTGCATGTATTTATAATTATCCTCACTATATTATGCAGATTGAAGATCGCCGAATTGAAGAAAAGACAAGTGGGAGATATTGGGTTCATTAACACGTATCTCATAGATGCAACTGAGGTTCAATATCGTGCCAACTTGCTACGATCGTTGGAAATAAATGAACACAAAGATATAATACTCTTTCCTTACAACTTCAAGTGAGTGTTACTGTCTTGTGGCATATTCGGTTTCCTTATTAGTCCAGGTTATAGTAATGTAATATTGATGAGTTATGCATGTGTGCGCAGCTACCACTATATTCTCCTAGAGATTAAGCTTGAGAAGGGAGTAGTAACTGTCTTAGACTCCAAGCGAAAAGATCCCAAGGAGTATGCGGACATGACTGAAATGCTCGAGAAGTAAGTTAAATCGATCATTATCCACCATATCAGCAACTTTGTTCATTTCTGATATCAAGTAATTGTTTTCTTTGTATGGCAGGGCTTGGAGAAAATTCACCAAAAAAGCTCCGGGACTACCGAAGAAGCTGCAATTTAGGCACCCGAAAGTAAGTACTATATAGTAGCATATTCCAGGCATCTCCTAGTGATTCAAGCGCTAGTTTCATCAATACCATTTAGCATGCTTGCTAATTATCAGTTTGATTGACCTCTATTTCTTGTAAAGTGGTTGTGGCAGGAACAAGGGAATGATTTCTGTGGATACTACATTTGCGAGTCCATCCGCCACACGACCTGTGAGCGGGGCTACTCCGACAAACAATATGAAGTGCGTAAATAACAATATTCACAATTTTATTTTATTACCATCATTTGTGTTGAGTTTCATTCATTCATATATATATATATATATGTATTGACCCCCTTCTTAAAATTAGATGTTTCGGATGCGGGATGAACTCCTAGCACCAGATCGCATGCGAGCAATTCAAGAGGAATTGGCGGCATTCTTTCTTGACCACGTGATCGCTGAAGACGGAGAATACTATGTGGACCACGCGTCCGTATTTTAGGAGATTATATATTTGTAAAAGATAATTATTGTATATATGTAGCCGGTAGTGTCGGATAGATATACGAGAACTTGTTGTTCGACCAATCTCTCGGAGAAGGAGAGGTGGTCGATATCACTTCTCTCTGTATGCATATATGTTCATGACGATCTTCTGTTTGCTTACTAGCTAGCTAGCGTGTCTAGCTAGTCCTCTCTATACGTATGTATGGTACGTAGCGTCGACCAAGCACGGACAAAAGAGAGGACACTTCTCTCTATTAATTAGCTAGCTATAGCACAATATATGAAACACCTAAATTAACCCCCCAAAACCCCCCAAACCCCCCCCCCCTTTAAAAAAAAACAAAAACCCCAGCCACAGAAATGCTGACGCGTGGATGCCTATTGGTCCCGGTTGGTGCCACCAACCGGGACCAAAGGCCCTCCTGCCTGGGCTCAGCGGACAGGCCACGTGGAGGCCCATCTGTCCCGGTTCTGGATTGAACCGGGACTAAAGGGTCAGGGCATTAGTACCGACCCTTTAGTCCCGGTTCATGAACCGGGACTAAAGGCCCTCACCAACCGGGACTGTAGGCCCTTTTTCTACTAGTGCACCCACAACTAGCCTTTAGGCAATAGGCGTCACACAGCCAGCACGACCCCGCAGATCGACCCGCTACACCATGGGAACCGAGCCCCACCACCACTCGGCTAGAAGGCATAGCCGGCCACTGCTAGCTACATCATTATGTTTGGCTGCCACGCTGCACTCACAGCCGCAGTGGCAGTGGCACGACCACACGAAAGGACTCCAGGACTAGCACCAAGGCCGCCCGAACACGACAGCACGCGCGTCGCGTCCATGGCCGCCACTGCGCTCTGGCCAAAGGACTCCCCGGGGATTGAGCGGACGAGCCTGCCAGCGCCCTCGGATGGTAATGAGGCGGATGGAGGAAAGAGTAGACAAGGGCGGGCACTAGGGTTTCGACCGAGCACCACCACCTCCCTCCCCCCCCCCCCGAAGGAAATATGCCCTAGAGGCAATAATAAAGTTATTATTTATTTTCTTATATCATGATAAATGTTTATTATTCATGCTAGAATTGTATTAACCGGAAACATAATACATGTGTAAATACATAGATAAACATAGTGTCACTAGTATGCCTCTACTTGACTAGCTCGTTAATCAAAGATGGTTAAGTTTCCTAACCATAGACATGAGTTGTCATTTGATTAATGGGATCACATCATTAGGAGAATGATGTGATTGACATGACCCATTCCGTTAGCCTAGCACTTGATCGTTTAGTATGTTGCTATTGCTTTCTTCATGACTTATACATGTTCCGGTAACTATGAGATTATGCAACTCCCGTTTGCCGGAGGAACACTTTGGGTGCTATCAAACGTCACAACGTAACTGGGTGATTATAAAGGAGTACTACAGGTGTCTCCAAAGGTACATGTTGGGTTGGCGTATTTTGAGATTAGGTTTTGTCACTCCGATTGTCGAAGAGGTGTCTCTGGGCCCTCTCGGTAATGCACATCACTATAAGCCTTGCAAGCAATGTAGCTAATGAGTTAGTTACAGAATGATGCATTACGTAACGAGTAAAGAGACTTGCCGGTAACGAGATTGAACTAGGTATTGGATACCGACGATCGAATCTCGGGCAAGTAACATACCGATGACAAAAGGAACAAAGTATGTTGTTATGCGGTTTTGACCGATAAAGATCTTCGTAGAATATGTAGGAGCCAATATGGGCATCCAGGTTCCGCTATTAGTTATTGACCAATAATAGTTCTAGGTCATGTCTACATAGTTCTCGAACCCGTAGGGTCCGCACGCTGAAGGTTTCGATGACAGTTATATTATGAATTTATGAGTTTTGATATACCGAAGGAGTTCGGAGTCCCGGATGAGATCGGGGACATAACGAGGAGTCTCGAAATGATCGAGACGTAAAAATCGATATATTGGACGACTATATTCGGAGTTCGGAAAGGTTCCGAGTGATTCGGATATTTTTCGAAGTACCGAAGAGTTACGGGAATTCGCCGGGGAGTATATGGGCCTTATTGGACCATATGGGAATAGAGAGAGAGGCCAAAAGGAAGGAGGCCTGCGCCCCCCCCTCTGGTCCGAATTGGACAAGGGGCGCCGGAGTTCCTATGTGACGCGTTTTGCGTCAAATTGCCGCGATTTCGCACGCGTATGCCGTCCGCGTGTGACGATTGGGCCGGCCCATTGCAATGCGTCACAGAAACGAGGTGAAAAAAAACGGCAAACACGTAGGCGCGACCACTGGGAATCGAACACAGGACCACAGCTTTGTGCTCGCTCGGTGCTAGCCACTATGCTGTAAGAGCTTAGTTGAGGAATGAACAGCGAAAATCTAAAAAACTAAAGAATGTATAAGACTTAACACTGTTTGAAAAAATATCCTTTACAATTTTCCAAATTTTGAATAATTTTTTAAACATACGGTTTTGTTTTGACAAAAGCAAACAATTTTATGATATTGTGCAAACAAATTTTAAAACAGGAATTTCTTTGAATTTGAGAATTTTTTTTGAAAAAATATAACAGTTTCTTAAAATATGAACATTTTTTGGAAAATGGACATTCTTTCGCATCTGCGAACAAATTTTGAAACTCTGAACAGATTTAGGAAAGTGTGGACATTATTTGAAATTTGCGAAAGAGTGAACAAAATTTCAAAACAAGATCATTTTCTGAACTTATGAACAAAATTTTGAAAGTGAACTTCTTTTAAAATGTATATTTTGAAAATGTGCAAATAGTTTTTGAATTTCTGAACAATTTTCGGCAAAAGGAACTTTTCTTAATATATATAAAACTATGCAATTTTGAACAAATTTTGAAGCCGCGAACATTTTTTAAAGGAGCAAACAATTTTTCGAAAATCTTAATGTTTTTTGAATTTCTGAACAAAATTTGAGAACAGAAACATTTTTTGAAAAATGTGAACAAAATTTGAAGACGGAAACATTTTCTGAAAAACTTGAACAAATTTTGAACAATTCAAACATTTTTTAAATTCCAGAAAAGGCGGTATAAACTAAAAAAAGAAACAGAAAATACGAAAAAGAAGAGAAAAACGAAAAGTAAAAAAGAAAGAGAAACTGAAAAAGAAAATTCCGGTTTAGGAACCTTCTAGAATGTTCCCAAAACCGGGAAAACCGGCTAGAAACAGAAGAGATAGTTGTTGACAAACTTGTAGTGCCGGATTTAAAGAACTAAAAGGAGTAGCGAAACCTGAACTTTGGTTAAGAAATTACGAACAGAATTCCTTTCGAACACGTTTTTCCATTATGGCCCAAATTAAGAAATTATGAACAAAATGACCAAAGTTCGAAAATTTTCAGAATATTTTTTAATTTTGAAAAAAAAATTAAAATCCCGAACATATTTTGAATTTAGAAAACAAAATTTTAAAATTCAGAACAAAATTTGAACATAAATATTTTCTAAAAGTACGAACATTTTTTTAATCTTGAGAACAAATTTTGAAACGAAGAACAAATTTGGATAATTTCTTAAAGCATGAACATTTTTTTAATCTTGCGAACAAATTTATGAATGAAAAGAACATTTTTTGAACAAAAATTTAAAATCCCGAACATTTTACTGAATTTAGAGAACAAAATTTTCAAATAGAGAACAAAATTTGAACATAAATATTTTCTACAAGTACGAACATTTTTTGAATATTGAGAACAAATTTTGAAACGAAGAACAAATTTGGATAATTTCTTAAAGCATGAACATTTTTTGAATCTTGAGAACAAATTTATGAATGAAAAGAACATTTTTTGAACAAACTTGTTCCCGAACATTTTTCAAAATTTTGAACATTTTTGTAAAAGCGCGAACATTTTTCTGAAAGAGAAGACATAAACTTGAAAAACAAAAAAGAAAAAAAGAAAATTAAAAAAACAGAAATAGAAAAAGAAAGGAAAGTAAAAAACCGGTTCAGGAACCTTCTAGAAGGTTCCCAAAACCGGAAAAACCCCAGCTGGGAACCTCTAGAAGGTTCCCAAAACCGGGAGCGCTCGAACCGTTAAACAGGCCGGCCCGTTGCGTCGCTGCTCGGTCGCTCGCCTGTGCGAAGCGCTGGCAGTTTGACGCAACGAGCGGCATATAGGATTTTCCAAGGGGCGCAGCCCCCCTTTCCTTCTTCCTCTCCCCCTCTTTCCCCTTCTCCTACTCCAACAAGGCAGGTGGAATCCTACTAGGACTAGGGAGTCCTAGTAGGACTCCACACTTGGCGCGCCCCCTCCTAGGGCCGGCCTCCTCCCCCTTTGCTCCTTTATATACGGGGGCAGGGGGCACCCCATAACACACAAGTTGATCTACAGATCATTCCTTAGCCGTGTGCGGTGCTCGCCTCCACCATATTCCACCTCGGTCATATCGTCGCAGAGTTTAGGCGAAGCCCTGCGCCGGTAGAGCATCATCATCGTCACCACGCTGTCGTGCTGACGGAACTCATCCCCGACACTTTGCTGGATCGGAGTCCGGGGATCGTCATCGAGCTGAACGTGTGCTGAACTCGAAGGTGCCGTACGTTCGGTACTTGGATCGGTCGGATCGTGAAGACGTACGACTACATCAACCGCGTTGTCATAAGGCTTCCGCTTATGGTCTACGAGGGTACGTGGACAACACTCTCCCCTCTCGTTGCTATGCCATCACCATGATCTTCCGTGTACGTAGGAATTTTTTTGAAATTACTACGTTTCCCAATAGTGGTATCAGAGCCAGGTTTTATGCGTAGATGTCATGTGCACGAGTAGAACACAAGTGAGTTGTGGGCGATACAAGTCATACTGCTTACCATCATGTCATACTTTGGTTCGGCGGTATTGTGAGATGAAGCGGCCCGGACCGACATTACGCATACGCTTACGCGAGACTGGTTTCACCGTTACGAGCACTCATGCTTAAAGGTGGTTGGCGGGTGTCTGTCTCTCTCACTTTAGCTGAACCAAGTGTGGCTACGCCCGGTCCTTGCGAAGGTTAAAATAGCACTAACTTGACGAACTATCATTGTGGTTTTGATGCGTAGGTAAGAACGGTTCTTGCTAAGCCCGTAGCAGCCACGTAAAACTTGCAACAACAAAATAGAGGACGTCTAACTTGTTTTTGCAGGGCATGTTGTGATGTGATATGGTCAAGACGTGATGCTATATTTTATTGTATGAGATGATCATGTTTTGTAACCGAAGTTATCGGCAACTGGCAGGAGCCATATGGTTGTCGCTTTATTGTATGAAATGCAAACGCCCTGTAATTGCTTTACTTTATCACTAAGCGGTAGCGATAGTCGTAGAAACAATAGATGGCGTAAACGACAACGATGCTACGATGGAGATCAAGGTGTCGCGCCGGTGACGATGCTGATCACGATGGTGCTTCGGAGATGGAGATCACAAGCACAAGATGATGATGGCCATATCATATCACTTATATTGATTGCATGTGATGTTTATCCTTTATACATCTTATCTTGCTTTGATTGACGGTAGCATTTTAAGATGATCTCTCACTAAAAATTATCAAGAAGTGTTCTCCCTGAGTATGCACCGTTACCAAAGTTCGTCGTGCCCAGACACCACGTGATGATCGGGTGTGATAAGCTCTACGTCCATCTACAACGGGTGCAAGCCAGTTTTGCACACGCAGAATACTCAGGTTAAACTTGACGAGCCTAGCATATGCAGATATTGCCTCGGAACACAGAGACCGAAAGGTCGAGCGTGAATCATATAGTAGATATGATCAACATAGTGATGTTCACCATTGAAAACTACTCCATCTCACGTGATGAATGGTTATGGTTTAGTTGATTTGGATCACGTGATCACTTAGATGACTCGAGAGTTGTCTGTCTAAGTGGGAGTTCTTTAGTAATATGATTAGTTGAACTTAAATTTATCATGAACTTAGTCCTGGTAGTATTTTGCAAATTATGTGTAGATCAATAGCTTGCGGTGTTGCTTTCATATGTTTATTTTGATATGTTCCTGGAGAAAATTGTGTTGAAAGATGTTAGTAGCAATGATGCGGATTGGATCCGTGATCTGAGGTTTATCCTCATTGCTGCACAGAAGAAGTATGTCCTTGATGCACCGCTAGGTGACAAACCTATTGCAGGAGCGGATGCAGACGTTATGAATGTTTGGCTAGCTCAAAATGATGACTACTTGATAGTTTAGTGCACCATGCTTAAACGACTTAGAATCGGGACTTCAAAGACGTTTTGAACGTCATGGACCATATGAGATGTTCCAGGAGTTGAAGTTAATATTTCAAGCAAATACCCGAGTTGAGAGACATGAAGTCTCCAACAAGTTCTATAGCTAAAAGATGGAGGAGAATCGCTCAACTAGTGAGCATGTGCTCAGATTGTCTGGGTACTACAATCGCTTGAATCAAGTGGGAGTTAATCTTACAGATAAGATAGTGATTAACATAATTCTCTAGTCACCACCACCAAGTTAGTAGAACTTCGTGATGACACTATAATGCAAGGGATGACGAAAATGATTCCCGAGCTCTTCGTGATGTTGAAATCGACGAAGGTAGAAATCAAGAAAGAGCATCAAGTGTTGATGATTGACAAGACCACTAGTTTCAAGAAAAGGGCAAAGGGAAAGAAAGGGAACTTCAAGCAGAATGGCAAGCAAGTTGTCACTCCCGTGAAGAAGACCAAAGCTGGACCAAAGCCTGAAACTGAGTGCTTACACTGCAAAGGAAATGGTCACTGGAAGCGGAAATGCCCTGAACATTTGGTGGATAAGAAGGATGGCAAAGTGAACAAGGGTATATTTGATATACAGGTTATTGATGTGTGCCTTACTAGTGTTTATAGTAGCCCATGAGTATTTGATACTTGTTCGGTTACTAAGATTAGTAACTCGAAATAGGAGTTACAGAATAAACAGAGACTAGTTGAGGGCAAGTGACGATGAGTGTTGGAAATAGTTCCAAGATTGATATGATCATCATCACACACTCCCTATACTTTCGGGATTAGTGTTAAACCTAAATAAATTTTATTTAGCGTTTGCGTTGAGCATGAATATGATTTGATCATGTTTATTGTGATACAGTTATTCATTTGAAGTTAAAGAATAATTGTTATTCTGTTTACATGAATAAGACCTTCAATGGTTATACAACCAATGAAAATAGTTTGCTGGATCTCGATCGTAGTGATACACATATTCATAATATTGATGCCAAAAGATGCAAAGTTAATAATGATAGTGCAACCTATTTGTGGCACTGCCGTTTGGGTCATATCGGTGTAAAGCGCATGAAGAAACTCCATAAAGATGGATTTTTGGAATCACTTGGTTATGAATCATTTGATGATTGCGAACCGTGCCTTTTGGGCAAGATGACTAAAACTCCGTTCTCCGGAACAATGGAACAATCTACTGACTTATTGGAAATAATACATACCGATGTATGCGATCCAATAAGTGTTGATGCTCGTGGCAAGTATCGTTATTTTCTGACCTTCACAAGATGATTTGAGCAGATATGGGTATATCTACTTGATGAAACATAAGTCTGAAATAGTTGAAAGGTTCAAAGAATTTCAGAGTGAAGTGGAAAAATCATCATAACAAGAAAATAAAGTTTCTGCGATCTGATCACGGAGACAAATATTTGAGTTACGAGTTTTGTCTTCAATTAAAACAATGTGGAATAGTTTCACAGCTCACGCCACTTGGAACACCACAACATTATGGTGTGTCCAAACGTCGTAACCGCACTTTATTGGATATGGTGCGATCTATGATGTCTCTTGCTGATTTACCACTATTGTTTTGGGGTTATGCATTAGAGACAGCTGCATTCACGTTAAAAGGGCACCATCTAAATCCATTGAGACGACACCGTATGAACTATGGTTTAGCAGTAAACCTAAGCTGTCGTTTCTTAAAGTTTGGAGTTGTGATGCTTATATGAAAAAGGTTTTCAACCTGATAAGTTCGAACTCAAATCGGAGAAGTGCGTCTTCATAGAATACCCAAAGGAAACTGTTGGGTACTCCTTCTATTACAGATCCAAAGGCAAAACATTTGTTGCTAAGAATGGATCCTTTCTAGAGAAGGAGTTTCTCTCGAAAGAAGTGATTTGGAGGAAAGTAGAACTTGATGAGGTAAATATATCTACTCCCTTGTTGGAAAGTAGTTTATCACATAAATCAGTTCCAGTGATTCCTACACCAATTAGTGAGGAAGTTAATGATGATGATCATGAAACTTCAGATCAAGTTACTACCAAACCTCGTAGGTCTTCCTGAGTAAGATCCACACTAGAGTGGTGCAGTAATCATGTTCTGGAAGTCATGTTACTAGACCATGATGAACCTGCGAACTATGAGGAAGCGATGATGAGCCCAGATTCCACGAAATGGCTTGAGGCCATAAAATCTGAGATATGATCCATGTATGAGAACAAAGTATGGACTTTGATTGACTTGCTCGATGATCAGCAAACCATGTTAAATAAATGGATCTTCAAGAGGAAGACGGACACTGATAGTAGTGTTACTATCTACTAAGCTCGACTTGTTGCGAAAGGTTTTCAACAAGTTCAAGGTGTTGAATACGATGAGATTTTCTCACTCGTATCGATGCTTAAGTCTGTCTGAATCATGTTAGCAATTGCCACATTTTATGAAATCTGGCAAATGGATGTCAAAACTGCATTCCTTAATGGTTTTCTTAAAGGAGAGTTGTATATGATACAACCAGAAGTTTTTGTCGATCTGAAAGGTGCTAACAAAATGTGCAAGCTCCAGCGATCCATCAATGGACAGGTGCAAGCATCTCAGAGTTGGAATATACGCTTTGATAAGTTGATCAAAGCATATAGTTTTGTACAGACTTACGGTGAAGTCTGGATTTACAAGAAAGTGAGTGGGAGCACTACAACATTTCTGATAAGTATATGTGAATGACATATTGTTGATCGGAAATAATATAGAATGATTCTGCAAAGCATAAAGGAGTGTTTGAAAGGAGTTCTTTCAAAGAAAGACCTCGGTGAAGCTGCTTACATATTGAGCATCAAGATCTATTGGGATAGATCAAGACGCTTGATAAGTTTTTTCAATAAGTACATACCTTGTCAAGATTTTGAAGTAGTTCAAAATGGAACAGTCAAAGAAAAAGTTGTTGCCTGTGTTGCAAAGGTGTGAAATTGAGTAAGACTCAAATCCCGACCACGGCAGAAAATAGAAAAGAGAATGAAAGGCATTCCCTATGCCTCAGTCATAGGTTCTATAAAGTATGCTATGCTATGTACCAGACCTATTGTATACCTTGCTCTGAGTTTGGCAAATGAGTACAATTTTGATCTAAGAGTAGATCACTGGACAGCGGTCAAGAATATCCTTAGTGAGGACTAAGAAAATATTTCTCGATAATGGAAGTGATAAAAGAGCTCGTCGTAAAAGTTACAACGATACAAGCTTTTACACCGATCCAGATGACTCTAAGTCTCAATCTGGATACATATTGAAAGTGGGAGCAATTAGCTAGAGTAGCTCCATGCAGAGCATTGAAGACATAGAATATTTGCAAAATACATACGGCTCTGAATATGACAGACCCGTTGACTAAGCTTCTCTCACGAGCAAAACATGATCACACCTTAGTACTCTTTGGGTGTTAATCACGTTGCAATGTGAACTAGATTATTGACTTTAGTAAACCCTTTGGGTGTTGGTCACATGACGATGTGAACTATGGGTGTTAATCATATACAGATATGAATATTGGTATTAAATCACATGGCGATGTGAACTAGATTATTGACTCTAGTGCAAGTGGGAGACTGAAGGAAATATGCCCTAGAGGCAATAATAAAGTTATTATTTATTTCCTTATATCATGATAAATGTTTATTATTCATGCTAGAATTGTATTAATCGGAAACATAATACATGTGTGAATACATAGACAAACATAGTGTCACTAGTATGCCTCTACCTGACTAGCTCGTTAATCAAAGATGGTTAAGTTTCCTAACCATAGACATGAGTTGTCATTTGATTAATGAGATCACATCATTAGGAGAATGATGTGATTGACATGACCCATTCCGTTAGCCTAGCACTTGATTGTTTAGTATGTTGCTATTGCTTTCTTCATGACTTATACATATTCCTGTAACTATGAGATTATGCAACTCCCGTTTGCCGGAGGAACACTTGGGGTGCTACCAAACGTCACAACGTAACTGGGTGATTATAAAGGAGTACTACAGGTGTCTCCAAGGGTACATGTTGGGTTGGCGTATTTCGAGATTAGGTTTTGTCACTCCGATTGTCGGAGAGGTGTCTCTGGGTCCTCTCGGTAATGCACATCACTATAAGCCTTGCAAGCAATGTAGCTAATGAGTTAGTTACGAAATGATGCATTATGTAACGAGTAAAGAGACTTGCCAGTAACGAGATTGAACTAGGTATTGGATACCGACGATCGAATCTCGGGCAAGTAACACACCGATGACAAAGGAAACAAAGTATGTTGTTGTGCGGTTTGACCGATAAAGATCTTCGTAGAATATGTAGGGGCCAATATGGGCATCCAGGTTCCGCTATTGGTTATTGACCAAGAATAGTTCTAGGTCATGTCTACATAGTTCTCGAACTCGTAGGGTCCGCACGCTTAAGGTTTTGATGACAGTTATATTATGAGTTTATGAGTTTTGATGTACCGAAGGAGTTTGGAGTCCCGGATGAGATCGGGGACATGACGAGGAGTCTCGAAATAGTCGAGACGTAAAGATCGATATATTGGACGACTATATTCGGAGTTCGGAAAGGTTCCGAGTGATTCGGGTATTTTTTGAAGTACCGCAGAGTTACGGGAACTCGCCGGGGAGTATATGGGCCTTATTGGGCCATACGGGAATAGAGGAGAGAGGCCAAAAGGAAGGAGGCCTGCGCCCCCCCTCTGGTCCGAATTGGACAAGGGGCGCAGCCCCCCTTTCCTTCTTCCTCTCCCCCTCTTTCCCCTTCTCCTACTCCAACAAGGGAGGTGGAATCCTACTAGGACTAGGAAGTTTTAGTAGGACTCCACACTTGGCGCGCCCCCTCCTAGGGCCGGCCTCCTCCCCCTTTGCTCCTTTATATACGGGGGCAGGGGGGCACCCCATAACACACAAGTTGATCTACGGATCGTTCCTTAGTCGTGTGCGGTGCCCCCTCCACCATATTCCACCTCGGTCATATCGTCGCGGAGTTTAGGCGAAGCCCTGCGCCGGTAGAGCATTATCATCGTCACCACGCCGTCGTGCTGACGGAACTCATCCCCGACACTTTGCTGGATCGGAGTCCGGGGATCGTCATCGAGCTGAACGTGTGCTGAACTCGGAGGTGCCGGACGTTCGGTACTTGGATCGGTCGGATTGTGAAGACGTATGACTACATCAACCGTGTTGTCATAACGCTTCCGCTTACGGTCTACAAGGGTACGTGGACAACACTCTCCCCTCTGGTTGCTATGCCATCACCATGATCTTGCGTGTACGTAGAAATTTTTTTAAAATTATTACGTTTCCCAACCCCCCCCCCCCCCCTGGTTGGGCTAGTGTCAGATTGTTGGGATGTTCCGTTTCCACTTAAGGGGTCCTCCTGGTTTTGATTTGCTTTTTGGAATAATATTAACTTTGGCCTAAAATAGTGAAGATCAAATTGCAATTTTGTTTATTCTTCGTTCTTTTGTCTCCCATAATCCCTTATTTTTGGGGTAAAAACTGTAGAACGATTTTGTTTTCTTCCAATGGTACTAAAATGTGCTTCCAGCTTGCTTATAATCTAACAAGAAAAAATATGTCTGACATAATTATCTATTTTGCTTATAGACATAAAATAATTTGTTTCAATGATTAGAGAATTTTCTCAAGTGTGAAATTTGGTTCCTTGTGACAACAGATTTCGTCCAATATAGCAACGGAACACAAATGTTTTTTCCTGATTAAACTATTTTGTCTTGAGGTAATAAAATTTATCCTACGCGTGCAATAATAGGTTGTAGAGTCACTGAAATTTGCTTCGATATGCTGAGAACTTGTCTTGGTGGATTAGTTGTTTCAGATTTTTTTAGTTCTTTTTTTGCTGGGATTTTTTTTTGTTTAATTTGACTAGACAATTAGCTTGCGTGGCAATTGGATTTCTCAATTTAATAATTTTTTTGTCAACTGCAACTGTACATTTGTTTCCATTGCTCCTACTCGACGGTACCGTGCCGTCGTGTTTCTTCCGTCCATATAACATGTTTCCGACAACATATGTCTTTAATTTATTCAAGTCGCCAAAAATACAATGCTTCATATGTGGATACCACATGCATGCTTCCGCTACATATGTGTTTCCATCATGATTTTTTTTAAACTATGATGATTTTTATAGCAAATTCGGAAACTATACACCATAATGCAAAAAAATCGAAAGTATCACCCCGTTGGCCTCCTGTTGGCCGAAGAGAGACTTTTCGGCCTACCATTGGTCGAAGAGGTACTTTTCGGCCAACCGTTGGCCAAAAAGGATTTTTCGGCTAACCGTTGGCCAAAAAGTACTTTTCGACCAACAGTTGGCCAAAGACTCCCTCTTCAGCCAACACCTGCTCTACTGTTTTAGAAAATTTATATCAATTAGGATTTTTAGTATTTTAATTTGATTCTTTTTGCATTAGATTAGAAATTTTATGAAGTTTCTGTAGATATCAAGTTTGACTAGATTTAAAAGTTTGAATTTGAATTTTCATGAATTTGCTCAAATCACTAGATTGCCTATAATTTGAGCTAGGA
The DNA here is from genome assembly GCF_018294505.1 of Triticum aestivum. Classification (NCBI taxonomy): domain Eukaryota; kingdom Viridiplantae; phylum Streptophyta; class Magnoliopsida; order Poales; family Poaceae; genus Triticum; species Triticum aestivum. The sequence goes on along the minus strand of NC_057798.1, from coordinate 760,904,802 downwards.
GTATTTTTTTTCAGATGATTCTTTTTGCTATTGGTTCTTTGTGAATTTGTTTATTAGTAGTAATTAATTGGCGAATTTTATTATTATTTAAAATTAGGTTTTTATGAAAACAGTTCTGTTTTAGTGTTTTATAGGTTTTATGCTATTTCTTTTAATTTTAATTGATTTAAATTTTTTCTTTAGTTTTTTTGACATATTCTTTTTGTTTCTGTTTAGTTATCAGTAACTATTTTATTTTTAGTATTTTTTAGTATTTTATTTCTTTTATCCTACTAGAAAACTTGTTTTGAGCTTCATAGGAGTTTATATTTAAAAGTGACTTGTAAATCCTGTACAACCATTGCCATTTTATGCATGAAAATAAAATACTTTCCCGCAATCTTTTTCCCGCCATTTTCTTTCCCGCCATTTTCTCCCGTCATTTTCTTTCCTGCCATTCTCTCCCGACACACTAAGGAGTGCTGCATCGACGGAGGATGATGATGATGCCTTCATGTGGAGTGTGAAACACTGTGTGAGAGAAGTCATAAGTGTGAAACACTCTCCGATGATGATGACGAAGCTGCAAACACTTATGACTTCTCTCAGACAGTGTTTCACACTCCACCAGCAGCACCGACGCAGGAGACACATACCGTGTCAGACGATGTTATCTATGATCGTGGACACCATGATGCTCGTTTTATAAGTTGAGAAGTGAAGATGGCGAGAAAGAAGATGGCGGGAGAGAATGGCGGGAAAAAATGGAGGGAGAGAATGGCGTAAAAACCTAATTTTAAATAATCCTAAAATTCACCAATTAATTACTACTAATAAACAAAGTCACAAAGAACCAGTAGCAAAAAGAATCATCTAAAAAGAATACTCCTAGCTCAAATTATATGCAATCTAGTGATTTGAGAAAATTCATGAAAATTCAAATTCAAACTTTCAAATCTAGTCAAACATGATATCTGCAGAAACTTCATAAAATTTCTAATCTAATGCAAAAAGAATCAAATTAAAATACTAAAAATTCTATTTGATATGAATTTTCTAAAAAGTAGAGCAGGTGTTGGCCGAAGAGAGACTCTTTGGCCAACTGTTGACCGAAAAGTACTTTTTGGCCAACGGTTGGCCGAAAAGTTCCTCTTCGGCCAACAGGAGGCCGAAAAGTCCCTTTTCGGCCAACAAGAGGCCGACGGAGTGATACTTTTGGTTTTGCTCCGTTAGGGTGTATAGTTTCCGAATTTGCTATAAAAATGATGTGACCATAGAGAGTGCTATTCCATATACATTGCAGGTTGGCTCTATTTGTATGAAAGTACCAGTGGTTGAACCAGAGAAGCAAAAGATCAAACCCACGTTCAGAACACCATACAACAATTATATTGGTCGTGCGTGCGGCATACGTGGACGTGAAGATCGAAGCCCCAAACCAACATGAGATATATTTCCTTGTGACATAATTTGTTTCCTTTAAATTTCCTTGCGTGAGACAATTACTTGTAGGAGTCCGAACCATGTTGGTCCAACCAAGTTACGTACTAGTAGTACTAGTTTGTTTGGAATCTATAGTGATCAGCGCTGCCGGATTTTTAATTAGTTAAATCGTGGTTAGTTAGAATAGGAAAGAGATAAGAGTCCCACCTTTTTAGTCTGTTTGAGGTCGCTTTGCTCAGGTGGGGCTGCGCCTATATAACAGGCAGGCTTTGGCCTTTGTACGGGAGTTTATTGGGAGTTAAGAAAAATACCTGAAAAGTACCATGTTTGGGTACGCCAAATACCTGCGTTTGTTTGCTAATCTTTGAGAGATTTAGTTGCTGCTACGCGCGCGGTTCGATCTGTTCGATTCCGTCTGTAAGTTTTATTCTTTGGTTTTCTTGCTTATTGCTTGATCCGAAGAACCGATCTGCTAGTTCGTCGTCTATTTCTGTTATTACGAGAATTGTTTGTCGTGGTTCGTCGCTGATCTTCTTGTACTGTGAAAGATTGGGCCAACGAACGACTCGTCATCTAGTCGGGTCTCATCAAGTGGTATTCAGAGCAAGGTTAATCACGGTACAATTTTTTTCTCTCTCTGGTTCTTCAGTTGATCAACTTGAGTTGTTACGATGGTGAATTCTCAGAAATCAAATTCAAGTGTGCATGGTGCACATGAAGGCGATGTGGAAGACGAGCTGCCCTTGCCCACCTATGATCCGAGTGTTGCGCCGGCTATCGTGCTAGGATTGGAGGCAACTCGTGACTATGTGCTGAATCTAGTGGGGAGGCGCATCGACAAGGTTGAGGAAAGTCTAGGAAAAAACATTGCTGATTTGACTGAGGCCGTTCATCGATTGAGACCACGTTCACCCCCTAGTGATGGGTCTGCTGCACCGCGTCGTCATCGGCAATTATCTAGACAGCGGGTAGGCGAACAAGTTCGCAACAATGGTGAGCATCAAGACCATCAGTCTGAGGGGGCTGGTAGCTATTATGAGCCTGTGCGGCGTGCTTATAACCATCATGGAGGTGGCGTACACCATGGGGGAGGACATGAACGTCCGCGGCGCGCCTACGGAGATGATGGTATTGAAATAATTAAAATTTCCATACCGTCGTTTAGCGGCAAAGACAATCCGGATGATTATTTGGAGTGGGAGATGCGCGTGGATCAGATTTTTTATGGACAGCGGTACACCGAGGAGAAAAAGGTTCGTGCTGCATCTATTGAGTTCACGGGCTATGCTTTAATATGGTGGAACCAACTATGTCGCGCGGGAGGACGTCCGGAGTCTTGGAATCAGATGAAGAGTATCATGAAGAGACGCTTTGTTCCAGATCACTTCACTAGGACCTTGTACACACGCTTGCAGCAGCTTCGGCAAGGTAACTCTAAGGTTGAGGAGTATTATAAAGAGATGGAAATATTGTTGATTCATACAGGGGTAGAGGAGCAAGAAGAGGCTACAATGGCACGGTTCGTTCATGGTCTGAAATTAGAGATACGAGACCGTGTCGATATGGTTGAATATACGGGATTGCAGAGATTATTGCACCATGCCATTCGAGCGGAGCAGCAAGTAAAGCGTCGTGGTGGTCATGATAATTCATCAAACTCAGTGCGGCGTAATTTTCAGCGAGAAGGTGGTGGTAATAGTGGTTTCAAAACAGATTCTAAGCCAGCTACAAAGGAAGTATCTCAATCCAAGGTTGAATCGTCTCCTGCTTCTAACTCTCGTACTAGTGATATTGTGTGCTTTAGATGTGGTGGCAGGGGGCATAAGAAGTTTGAGTGTCCTAATGAGAGAAGAGTCCTCCTCACGGAAGAAGGATACATGTCTGCGAGCGATGAAGAAAAAAATACTGACATGTCTAGTGAGAAATCTGAAGATGATGAAAAAGTGACTGCAAGTTTTGAAGCCGCAGAAGCATATCCATCATTAATGGTGCAACGAGTGCAAGAAGATCGTGTTGAGGATAAGGGGCGGCGATGGAATATTTTTCAGTCTGAGTGTAAGATCAACAACACCAATTGCAAGCTGATAATAGATGGTGGAAGCTACACCAATGCAGTCAGCAAAGGGTTGGTTGAAGCTTTAGGGTTGCCTGTATGGAAGCACCCGCAACCCCACCGTGTCGAGTGGATGTATCATACTGGAAAGTTAAAGGTTACTCATAAGGTGCGCGTCAAATTTTCTGTTGGTGATTATACTGATATGGTGATATGTGATGTCATACCTATGGATGCATGTCACTTGTTATTGGGGAGACCATGGCAATATGATCACGATGCTACACATGAAGGTCGGACGAATACATATTCATTTTGGGATTCTGGGAAGCGACGCGTGCTGCGGCCGATGTTTGAGAACGCAATCAGGGTGGATGGACATGTCAAATTGAAGAAGAAGGTTGCAAAGACTGCCTCGAAACCGAGGACGGTTTCTTTTGAAGGGGGAGGGGATGATGTGACCATAGAGAGTGCTATTCCATATACATTGCAGGTTGGCTCTATTTGTATGGAAGTACCAGTGGTTGAACCAGAGAAGCAAAAGATCAAACCCACATTCAGAACACCATGCAACAATTATATTGGTCATGCGTGCGGCGTACGTGGACGTGAAGATCCAAGCCCCAAACCAACATGAGATATATTTCCTTGTGACATAATTTGTTTCCTTTAAATTTCCTTGCGTGAGACAATTAATTGTAGGAGTCCGAACCATGTTGGTCCAGCCAAGTTACGTACTAGTAGTACTAGTTTGTTTGGAATCTATAGTGATCAGCGCTGCCGAATTTTTAATTAGTTAAATCGTGGTTAGTTAGAATAGGAAAGAGATAAAAGTCCTATCTTTTTAGTCTGTTTGAGGTCGGTTTGCTCAGGTGGGGCTGCGCCTATATAACAGGCAGGCTTTGGCCTTTGTACGGGAGTTTATTGGGAGTTGAGAAAAATACCTGAAAAGTATGATGTTTGGGTACGCCAAATACCTGCGTTTGTTTGCTAATCTTTGAGAGATTTAGTTGCTGCTACGCGCGCGGTTCGATCTGTTCGATTCCGTCTGTAAGTTTTATTCTTTGGTTTTCTTGCTTATTGCTTGATCCGAAGAACCGACCTGCTAGTTCATCGTCTATTTCTGTTATTACGAGAATTGTTCGTCGTGGTTCGTCGCTGATCTTCTTGTACCGTGAAAGATTGGGCCAACAAACGACTCGTCATCTAGTCGGGTCTCATCAAAAAATCATCATAGTTTCAAAAAAAAATCTTTCCATCAACTAGCTAGTAAGTTCCCATGGTGCATATGTCCGCAGAGCACATGTCATTCACCGTCCTGGTGGCCAACTTCCAAGTGAAACCTTTGAAGGCACGTAAACACAGGACGTTCTATAAAATCGGCCATCCACCTGAGATCTAAGCAGTTTTAACCTTCACAATTTCATAATGCACATGCAACCGAGGCGCCACACGGTTGTTAATACTCTCTAACCAAAGTATCTGAACTGGTATCGAATTCAGAGTCTCGACATTTGCATGCTGCTCCCTCTGTCCCATAATATAAGAACGTCTTTAACACTAGTGTACTGTTAAAAACGCTCTTATATTATGGGACGGAGGGAGTAGTTTTGAACTATGGAATTGTGGGGATGTGAGATTTGAAATTTAAGGAACCCTAAAACATATGACTACCGCATTTGTATCATTTATACATAAAAACGTAGCAAATCATGAACTGGTGGAGACCATCTGGAATAATTATTCACTGCTCGCCCTCGATCGGTGCTTCCTGCTGCCGCCCATGCTGCTCTGCTGGTGGCACATATGGAAGGACCAGAACAACATCGTCTAAGAGCAAGTATAATAAGGCTGAGTCAGCAGGCTATAAAATGTCCAGGTCAGCAAAAATACTAGCTGGAGGAGAGAGAAGAGAGGAAAGAGAAAGAGACGGGCGCTTCAGCAAACGCCGGGCTGTAGCACCGCACTTGAGAGAAAAAGAATGCATGCGGGGGCTAAAGGCTGGCGCTTCTTCCTCTCTTCCAATCAAGTGCATTTGCATTCTTACCCATGCATGCAAATATTAATTGCTACTGCTAACTTACAGTCAGCCTTATTATATGCGATTTTTTTCACAAAGGCTATATATGACATGGCATGAGTATAGAACCAGCAGCCGGCTCTTCTATTAACCATGCTCTAAAACACTCCACTCCCGTCTCTCGCCCGCCTGCGGAGACAAGCCTCGATGATGGCACCCTATGGAAAATCTAGCTCCCGTGCACAGGGATGTCATGAGAGACTATACCTGGCCATACCCGGGCCGGGTCGGGCCTAGCCAAGCCCGACGCAAAAACCTGGGCCCGGCCCGGCCTGGCCATCGGGCCTGTTTTCTGGGCCCGAGCCCGGCCCAAACACGTAAAAGCCCGTCGGGCTTCAGGTCGGCCCGGCCTGACCTTTAGGAAAACGCAAAATCGACGGGTCCGGGCCCGGCCCGGCCCGGCCTTCGGGCTCAAAATCTAGGCCCGAGCCCGGCCCGGGGGCAGCATCGGGCCGGGCCGGCCGGGCCGGGCTTCCCATGGCCAGGTATATGAGAGACTGCTTGTCCCCCTCCCTGTGAGTTTCTTCATTCCCCTTTTGCTTTTCCCTCACCCTTGTCCCACGTCCTTTGTAAAAACGACCAGACATGAATATTCAGCTGGGAAAATGGTGATCATTCTGGAAAAAATGTGCCTTAGGACGCGCCGGTGGGTTGGTCGCTGTCAATGCTTTGGGAAACTTACTAGGCATGCACGGCTTGTGTCAAAGTAATCTAATTTTTTGCAGCATAAAAAAAATCTAGTTTGACTATGTCAAAAGTTTTACATTTGCCCATCTCAGTTTCTCTTCTCTGTTTATTTAACCAGGCTTTCTCTACGACAAGTTTGGTCTTGCCTTGTTCTGGAGCGCTGTTGAGGTTGCTATTTCATGTTCATGCAACCTTGCAAGAGATCAGTGTGAGTTTATCCAATCCAAGAATTCTTTCCCTTGCAAGAGATCAGTGTGTTTTTATCCAATCCAAGAATTCTTTCCCTTCCAATTGGCAGAAATTCCTTCCAATTTCGCTGCCGCCTGTCTCTGAAGATGGGAGGCTATTACCACTTGATCCACGTCTTGCTCGTCTACGTTCTGCTGCTCCACATGCATGGCAGCCACTCTCTGAACCAGCAGACATGCAACCCCACTGACCTGGAGGCACTTCTTGCCTTCTACGATGGCTTGGATAGCAAGGGCATCGGTCTCGTCGGTTGGGGTCCCAACGACACCACATGCTGTTCCTGGACCGGCATCTCCTGTCATCTTGGGAGGGTGGTCGGGCTGGATCTCTCCAACAAGAGCCTTAATGGTGGCATCTCCTCCATGGTCACCTTGCTCGATGGCCTTGTGACGCTCAACCTCTCCGGAAACTCGCTCCGTGGCCAGCCACCGGAGGGGCTTGGCCGGCTAACGAGGCTGCAAATGCTCGACCTCAGCATGAACATGTTCTCGGGCGCATTCCCCAGCGACCTGTACTCACTATCAGAGTTGAAGAGCCTGAGCTTACGGGGAAATCAGCTGTCTGGTAGTCTTGCAGAGGACCTGGGTAACTTCTCTCAGCTTGTGTATATTGATCTGTCATTTAACATGTTCGCTGGTGTCATCCCTGATATTTTGGGGGGTTTGAGGAGTCTGGAGTTCTTAAACTTGGCCTCAAATTCGTTCAATGGCACATTGCCTGCTTCCCTGTCGAGCTGCTCAATGCTCAGGGTTATCAACCTAAGGAACAACTCGCTGTCCGGTGAGATTTCCATTGACTTCAAATTACTGCCAAAGTTGAAGACGCTGAACTTTGGAAGCAACAAGTTTGAGGGGGAGATACCAGAGAGTTTCAAGTATTTGCGATCCCTGCTGCACTTCTCTATTTCTGTAAATAGCTTCACCAACCTGTCATCAGCGTTGCGAGTCTTGCAGCACTTGCCCAACCTGACAAGTTTGGTGCTTACCAAGAACTTCCGTGGTGGCGAGACAATGCCAACGGCCGGCATCAGTGGGTTCAAGCGCTTGCAGCTGCTTGCCCTGTCAAACTGTGCACTCACAGGAATCGTTCCGCCTTGGATGCAGAGCTTGGAGATCCTCAAATTCCTGGACGTTTCATGGAACAAGTTGAACGGAAAGATCCCACCATGGTTAGGCGATCTGAATAATCTCTTCTACGTCGACCTGTCAAACAGCTTGTTTGGTGGGGAGCTTCCTGAGAGCTTTACACGGATGAAGAGCTTAATTTCAAGTAGTGGCTCGAGCGGGAGTGATTCCTTGGAGGACTTCCCGTTGCTCCTCAAGAAGAATTCAGCTGACAAAGGTTCGCAGTACAACCATCTTAGCAGCTTCTCTCCGTCGCTCATCCTCTCCAATAACTTGCTTGTTGGGCCAGTCTTGCCTGGCCTTGGCCATCTTGTGAATCTTCATGTACTGGACTTGAGCTGGAACAATTTCTCAGGAGGCATTCCTGACGAGCTTTCAAACATGCTGAGCCTCGAAGCGTTAAATTTTTCCCACAATGGCCTCGGTGGGTGCATACCAGCATCTCTAACAAAGTTGACATTTCTGTCCAAGTTTGATGTCTCTTACAACTTGGCTGGAGATATACCAGCAGGGGACCAATTTTCCACATTCGGGAATGAGAATTTTGTGGGCAATTTTGCACTCTGCCTTCTTCGGAATGGCTCCTCCTGCTCTGCAAAGGCTCCATTTATGGGAACAGGAAACGAAAATCGTCATGATGCTGCGATGATATACATCTCCGTGGAAGCGGGTTTCACTCTCGGGCTTCTGACCGTCTGGAACGTACTGTTCTTCGCAAGGGCTTGGAGGGCCGCGTATTTTTTGGCGGTCGACAGGCTGTTTGATAAGCTCTATGTAATGACAATGGTGAAGGCGAACAAGCTCAGAAAAAAATGGGAGGATAAAGAGCGTCCTTAGAACAAATCACTTGTGGCTCTTCGGAGGTTGTAACTAGGGAGATTGTGTGCAGTTGCTCTTTATTTCATGTATATGATATGTCCTTTCTCACCTCATGTGTCATTAGCTGGATATAGAGTTAGCAGCAGGGTTCATTTTGAGTTCCCCTTCATGCCGAGGACAATTTATTGTTGGTGATATGCATTGATACAACAAAGTTTTACAAATTGTGGTGGATGAAGAATGTTGGCTGTTTTGTGTGTGGAGCAGTAAAATCTGTTGTCCCTTTTTCTCTGTCTATGTTGCTGATCATCCAAGATGGTGTGTGTAGAAGATTCCAGTTTCTTCCCCTTTTAGATTCTCTGTCCGTTACTAGTAATGCTGGTACGGAGTTCGTGCACTGCAGTTTACGTACCTGAAGTGGAAGACCAAGATACTATAAGCTGGGTAAAAGGAGACAGCAATGGTCCGCTCCAGGATGTCTCCGTGGCTGCACCGACCCTCGCGCTCCCGCTGGGTCGCTCCTTTGGTCCGTAGCGAGCATGGCACGCGGTCTCTGCCGCCGCCCCATGTTTCTCCCGGCGGATGCACCGACCCGCGCGCTACCGCTGCATCGCCTGTTCGGGCCGTAATGCCGCGGCCCGCGCTTCCCCGCCGTTTTGAGGCCGTCCGCTCATGCTGTTTTCATGGCTCCACCGATCCTCGCACTGCCGTTGCGTCGCTCAATCGAGCCTACCGAGTGTAGCACGTGATCTCTGTCACCGCCATGAGGTCTTCTCCGCCGTCACCCCGACCCGCGTGTTGTCGTTGCGTCGCCTATTTGGGTCGTAGCGCCGCGACACGCGGTCCACTTCACCGTCCACACATGTCGACTTCTATGTGGTATGCGTCGGGCCGCCTTCCTAGGCACGGAAACGTCACCGTCCGCGCTGGTCTTCGTCACATTGTCGGGTTCTTCCTCGCCTACTTTGAGCACCACTGCCGCACTCCTAAACTATCCGCCGCCGCAACTCTTCTTTCTGGTCCACGACGACTACATCGACACCGGCCAGCCCGACTCGACATCGACCACGGTGTCCCTCGCACTGCGGCTACACCACCCACGCTCTCGGCTACCTCAACAACGGCATAAATGCCTACCGCCTTGCTTGAGCAACCTCATTAGTTTGCACTCCAGCCACGACTTCCGAGATGCATCGAGCGTTATGACTGTGGGGATATCCGTCGGCTTACCTTCATGTTTTTCTCCAGTCTCGCCGTCTGCGTCGTTACCGTTGTGAGTGCAGGAGGATGTTATGTATTATGATTAGGCTAGTCACAATGGAGAGGAACTTAGGAGTAACATCACACACTCCAATACAAGTTTGCTTATGTGGCACATATTTAATGAAGAGAGAGGTGCTTGTGTTGACTAGCTAAGTTACCGGAACATCACACATTCCAAAAAATAATGAGTCTATAACCTAATAAACACATCGTTGTATGACATTACATAGATGTTCCTACCCACTATGAAGGTAATAACATAGTCTAGGAAAGTGCGTAAGTTATTAGCTTATGTTCTTGCCCATTGTGACCAGCCTTATTAGGACAGATGGATAGCGTAGGATCTTACCTACCTTGTCTTGTATTTTGAACTAGTCATTGTATTACTGTATATATGCCCACAAAGTTCAAGCAATAAACATTGATTTTATCAATCTCTCTCTCTCCCTTCAGAAGATACACGCGGGCGTTTCAGCGAAGACTAAATCCACGAGGACTAGGGAGGATACTTTAATCGAATGGTCCGGCAGGTGATCTCAGTCCTCGGTTTTTGACGGTCCACCGTAGAGCTGTTGATTTTGTTGTATCGATATGGATGCATGGTCATAAACAATGCTGTCGGTGGTATGAAAGGGACATCAGATCAAACCACATGGACCCCAACTGCTAAATCCATCCAGTTAATGACGCCCGAAGTGGAAGCCAGGAAGATTAATTATATATAAACTGGGGAAAAGGGCCACCTCAGGCTGGTTGTAATGGGTAGTATCATAAATTAGTATCATGCATATGATATAGTATATGATACTACCTCTCTAATGCATAGTATCATATAGTAGTATCATCGATGATTTTATTTATTACCATGCATGACACATACTAATATAGCATTTATTATGATACGGTATTATGATATGATACTCAATCCTCTTTTACTTCATTTAATTCTATGCCACCTCATCAAAGTTGACTAGTTAGCATCATGATACTACCTATGATACTCACATTACAACCAGACTCATACGAAATACGTGTACGCTTCGGGAAGGTCAACAGCCGTAAAGTGAAGCACACTTCAACAGCCCTATGCGCGTCCTTTCGTGTTTTGGTTCCCACAAATGGAGCGATATGCATTCCGAAGAAGAGACAGTTGGATGCAGCATTGGCCCCGATTGGGAATTTCTCCAGTCAACTTATTGTACTAGTAGGAAACATCAAACTCGGGGTGTTGTATGGCACTATTTCTTTCGGGAAACAGGGGTGGAAGAACCCCGGGTTCCATTTCATTCATTCAGAATGAAACCACACATCAGATTCAGGTCTTCAAGACTAAAGAGAAAGGGAAGTACAGCGTGGGGACAAACCAACGTAAAGTCGAAAGGACAGAACGAAATCACACGCACACACGGAGACAAGAGCAACCTAGATAAAGCTCAAACATATACTCAACACTAGTAGAATGCCCCGTGCATTGCTACGGGCAGAAGCTGAATGCCCGTTTGTTGCCATAATATTTCTAGCTTCATATAGAAGCAAGGATAATAGTAGTAGTATGATTAGAGGGGGGAAAGAAAAGGCTACCATGAAAACACAATGTAATTCATATTCATCAAGAAGCAACAGAAGTAGAATCACTACACTAAAACCTAGTATGATGATTGATGAACCATTTAGGTCGAGATACATACAAAGCAATGCATAGATTAAAGTTAAATCTAGCAATATAGGGATGATAATATCTCTACTCAAAGCAGGATTTAGTGCATTTGCATTCATTTTCCTTCTGAAATCTGCTAGTTCCAACCTTGCTATCAACACATGCTTTTCTTGTATATCTATTGTCTACCCAGAAAATTCTTTATAGGAGCACTATTAACTATACCATTCCAAAAGAAAAGATGCTAGCACAGAAAGAGAACCCAAAATAGCTTGTCGACGATAAAAAACAGCAATTTATTTTCTTCTTATACCACCATTGTCTAAACACCGACAATGCATTTTATATGCGTGATCGTGTATACAAAAATGCATGAATAACTATAGGATGAAGTTTACGATCTAAAAGAACGCAACTTTTGGACTTAAAACATTATTTGGAGATGTGCAGAATAGGTATCTTTGACAGAGCTTTTTTAAGTCTAGAATTGCAGTTGCCGGTTAGAGCAACTCTAGCAGACCCCGCATCCCGCCGGCCCGCAAAACTCGTTTGCAGTTCACGCAAAACCACTTTTGCGGGCCGGCGTGGGCTGGCACAGATGTAGACCCTCCAAACAGATCCGTAAAACGGTATATTCGCATAATATGTTTTTTTACGGGTCGACTTCTGTGGGTTCTGCTCGGGCACCACCGCGAAGACCCGCAAACAGAAAAACTACAAATCTCACATTCGACATAGGGTTTGGCAAAAAGTTCAAATTCAAACGACATAAACAGTTTGCGCGCAAATAAAAGCGAAGTTCATTACGCAAAAGAGGGCATGCAAAAGGTTGCGCTCATGTCCGGCATCATCTTGGGGGTCGATCTTCACTCCGCGCCATGGAGTCAATATTGAAGTTCATCGGCGCCACCGAATCCACCTCCGTTGCTTGTTCGAACTCCCGCACCGAATCATCCACATTGCCACCATGTGGAGCAGAGAAAACATCATCAGAACTGGAACACGGACTAGCCGAGGCTACCATTCTCCTCTTCAAGATCTCTCTCCTTGCCATATCATGCCATGTTTTGGTGAGGTCGTCCATGTCATTGCGGTTCATTGACATGATCTTGTTCTCTTCGGCGAGCAACAATGACATCGATTTGTTTTCGGAGGCGCGTGCTTTTCTCTCCTCAATGGTAGCTTTGCGAAGCCCCTCTTCCTTGAGCATTTGCCATTTTTCTTGCTTCTCTTTTGCCTTCTTCTCGGACAACTCTTTCTTGATCTCCAACAACTTCAACAACATCAACTCGCTTGATTGCACCATGTTCTCCAAAATGTGAACAAAGTGATGCAATCATTTCCCATGATACATTATGATGATGCACAACTTGAACAAAGGAAAAACAAACTCACATAATCAGACTCCACGGTGCCACTTGGAGGTGCATTGCGTACTTGCTCCAAGCAAGCTGCCCAACGGCTGCACATAGGTTTGATATTCTCCCAACTCCCTTGAAGCGACCGAAATGTGCGTGGAGTCCTATTGGGATACTTTTTCATAATGTGGAAGTATTGATATTCGATCCTTTGCCAATATCTCTTGGCGGTTTGAGAAACACCCTTGCATGGATCAAGAGACACCGCACTCCATGCTTGGATCAAAGCTTGATCTTCCAAGATCGTGTAGTTCTTCGATCTTTGACTTTTCCCACTCTTTGCTTGCGATTCCTGAAAGCCTTCCGCTTCGATCTCCTCCAATTCATCCACACAACCATGATCATCCACACCACCGTCCGTTTCATTGTAGTCGAATGGTTCGAAAGGGGCTTGATCAATGTCATCCGCATTCGTGTCCAACAAGTTTCACGAACTCGGTTGGTGCATTGTTCGAACCACCGCTATAGCGAACGATAACAAGTCACGAGCTATCGACACTAATGGCGAAAATGAAAGGGAATCGCTAGACCGAAGAGGCATACCTTCCGGCCATTTCGTCAAACACCTCGCTCGCGGGGGGAACGACACCGTTGAACGGCATCGCCGGAGCACCTCCTTGCGGAGGTGGGGGGGGGGGGTGGAAGTGAGAGGTTGAAGAAGGTGGCTTCCTTGAAGCTGGAACCTTCCTCCGCTTTACGCCCGCGGCCTTCCCGGCCTTCTCCGCCGCCGGCTGGGATCGCACTGCGGCGTTGGCGCCCGGAGCGTGGGCCGTCTAGGTTGGGGGAGAAGATTTGCCGCGCCCCGCAAAAAACTTTGCGGGCCGGGGCGGGATGCGGGGTCTGATCGTGCGGATTTTCCGGCCCCGACCTGTAATTTGGCGATTATTTTGCGGGCCGGGGCGGGATGCGGGGTCTGCTAGAGTTGCTCTTATCTCCCTCTTTTCTGTAAACGTTGCATGTTATGAGAGAAAAGGCATTAGAATTACTCTACAAACTGTTATATTGCATACAAACACTATAAATAACAGTAGGAAAACATGATACAAAATGGACGTATCAAGCATCTGTGTGGGTAAGATTTAGGCGCAGTACGGTGCCGCTCTTCAAGGTCTTGTTCGGCCGAAACTATTTTGACCGACTTGTCGTTTAGTGCATCCTCATTGGCCTGCAGCGGCTGCTGTTTCCGCTTCATACTTCGAGCGGTAGCGACTAGGCGCCGTCGAAAGCGTTCTTGCTCGACAATGTCTTCGGGAACTATGAAGTCTTCGGTACATAGGCTCACATCCTCCTCGAATTTCGGCATGTAATTATCATTGGCCCTTCAAAGAGGTCACCGGGATCTGATTCCTTGGGGATTCCTTCAGGGTTGAGGTGGCGATCTGGGGAGGCTTGAAGGTCTTCCCCTGGGTCCTCTGCGTCATCGGCCGCCGTATCAATGATAGCGTTGTTCCCACTTGGTTCCCCGTAGGTATCCCTTCCGTGTCTTCGCCGACGTCTTGGAGGGGATTTGGGAGTATCGACCATATAAAAATCATAAGCGGATGTTGCGTTCCACTTGCCGGTATTTCTCAATGGCGAAGTGTTTCTAGAGAGGTCGTTGACATCTTCGTCCATGTCGGTTGCTTCGTGTAGTCAAGTACATCGGTTAAATCATCGATGGTGGCGACTAGGTGGGTGGTGGGTGGGATGTGAACTTCCCGGTCATAGTCTTTAAGTCCGATCTTGTCATAAACCGAGATCTTGCTGTCCGAAATCGACAAGTTCTGGATTACGGTCGAGCATCTCATTAAGGTATACCGGCGCGTCAGAGCACTCCGCCTCCTTCTCCGCCTCGTAAGCAACAATGGAAGAGAGGTGTCGCTGCTCCGGCGGCTAGCAATACAGCCAGAGGCGGGAGGCAATATAGATACGGTCCATCTCTCAAGACTTCGGAAAAGTTACCATACGAGAGGACCGTGGAGGAAAACGCGGAGATCTGTGAAGCCCAAGTGAGGGAATTTTTTGCAAAGAAACCTCCACCTCCGAAGGAGATGATAGATCCGGTGAAAGCGAAGCGCACTATCGATGCCCTGAAGCGACCACCACGGCCTTCGCCGGATGACAACTATGTCCGCGCTCTTAAAAGTACATATGAAGATGCGTGGCGGTTGGGAACTACTTCCAGTGATAAAAGCTTAGAAGAACGAAGAAGAGGGGAAAAATTGCCCAGCTCGGTGAACAGGCGAACCAATTGTGCCTCCCGCTCAAGGTGTCTAGCGATATCGTCGCTAATCTGCCGGGGATGGTGCCCGATACCAATCCTACTGATTACCTGGGCAATGATGTACATTTTGAAACAATGGAGGTGGATACCAGTACGGGAAGCCTCTCGTCAAAGATGGAAGTCATGCTCTAACAATGATGATGTGAAGATTCCATGAATGGTACATGGAAACCTACAGCAAGTCTGGTAAAGATGTTTTGACGATGAGAATTAAACAGGAGCACGACTTTGTTGGATTGGATCTGATTACTGTTGATTTTGACGAGTTTTTCCAGTTATACAATCAAAAGGCCCTCGACAAATAACTCGTGACTTGCTACTGTCTGTAAGTACTACTTCTGTAATTAAGTCTCTATATATAGCTCAGCTCTTTGATTGCATGTATATATAATTATCCTCACTATATTATGCCGATTGAAGATCGTCGAATGCAAAAAAGCACAAATCTATGACATTGGGTTCATTAACCCAAATGTCATAAATGAATGGACGGTTCAAAAGAATGTCACAGAAACCAAGGATAACTTGCTACAATCGTTGCTCAAAAATCAAAACAAAGATAAAATACTATTTCCTTACAACTTCGAGTGTTACTGTCTTGTGCATATTCGGTTTCCCTTATTACTCGAGGTTATAGTAATGTAACTGATGAGTTATGCATGCGTGCGCAGCTACCACTTTATTCTCCTAGAGATTAAGCTTGAGCGGGGAGTAGTAACCGCCTTAGACTCGAGATGAAAAGATCCCGAGGACTATGCAGACATGACTCGAATGCTCCAGAAGTAAGTTCAATCGATCATTATCGCACCATATCAGCAACTTTGTTCATTTCCTGATATCATGTAATTATTATTTTTGTCTGGCAGGGTTTGGAAAGAGTTCACCGTAATTGCTCCGGGACTGCCGACCGAGCTGTGATTTACACACCCGAAAGTGAGTACTACTACATAGTTCCGCGCATCTCCCATTGATTCTAGCTAGTTTCATCAATACCATTTAGCATGCTTGCTTATCAGTTTGATTGACATCTATTTCTCATAAAGTGCTTGTGGCAGGAAGCCGGGAATAATTTCCATGGATACTACATTTGCGAGTTCATCTACAACGCGACGGCCCCTAATAAGCGGGGCTACTCTAAAAAACAATATGAAGTGTGTAAGCAAAAATATTCACAATTTTATTTTATTACCATCGTTTGTGTTGAGTTTCATTCATACACATGTATTGACCCTCTTCTTCAATTTAGATCTAGCAGACGCGGGAGGAACTCCTACCACAAGATCGCATACGAGCAATTCAAGAGGAATTGGCGGGATTCTTTCTTGACCACGTCATCAATCCATCCGGAGAATACCATGTGGAAATTGACTTTAGATGTTAGGGATTGTAAGAGATCTTATATTGTATATAGGTAGCTAGTAGCGTCGGATAATACGAAAACTTGTTGTTCGACCAATATTAGCTGTAGCGCCTTATTAGTAGCGCCAGCCCCCGCGCTACTAATAGGCCCAAAACCCGTGCAGCTGCTAGGCTTTTCCCTAGTAGTGAATCTCTCGGAGAAGGAGAGGTCGATCACTTCTCTCTGTATATATTCATGACGATCTTGTGTACTTAATGGTTCCTTCATTTGCTTACTAGCTAGCATGTCGAGTTCTCTCTATATGTATAGTACCTAGCGTTGACCAAGCACGGAGATAAGAGAGGTCACTTCTCTCTTTTAGCTAGCTAACACAATATATGAAACCCCTAAATTAACCCTCCAAAACCCCCCAACCCCCCTTCAAAAAAAACAAAAAACCCAGCTCCTGAGCTGCTGACGCGTGGATGCTTTTTGGTCCCGGTTGGTATTATCAACCGGGACTAAAGGCCCTCCTGCATGGGTGCCCGGAAGGGGCCACGTGGAGCACCTTCTGTCCCGGTTCGTAAGCGTACCGAGACTAAAGGTTTTGGGCTTTAGTCCCGACCCTTTAGTCCCGGTTCCAGAACCGGGACAAATGGGAATTTTCTACTAGTGGTAAGATAACTCCTCGGGGTTCATGGCTTGGTCATAGGCTTTCGTAGTGGCACGCTTGATGCATCTTTGGTCGTACAAGGCGGTGGGGTGGATTCTAGATCCGCTACCGAGATCGGTTCTAAACCCGACATCGCATCTGAGATCGGGCTCTGATTTAGGTCAGAGTCGGGTGTTGTGATGGAGTTTTCCAAGGCGGGGGAGGGGGATTCCTCCATGGTCCAAAGGGGGCCAATTTCGAGATCGAACCTTTGATGTTTGCCAGCCCTCCAATAGGATGATCTCACTGCGGGAGTCCGCAGTGTACTCCAGACCTCCAAAGGTCACGATCTGGTTGGGAGCATAGTTTTCGATGGCAGACAAATGACCTGCCGAATGGACATAGAAGATCATGCTGCCGAACACGAAGAGCTGGCCGGGGACGTAGACTTTCCCGTAGCCATTGCCGGAGTTGATTTGTACATGAGCTGTCAATCTCACAGCAGGGCTCTCAATGAAAGCACCAGTGTGAGTGTAAAAACCGGCAGACCTCGGGGTATGGGGTCCCGAGCTATGGATCTCAGACAGATGGTAACAGGAACAAAGGAACCCTATGTCCTCTTTTATGGAGGTATGGGGTCCCGAGCTATGCCCTCTTTTATGGAGGTAAAACCCTATGTCATGCTCTTATTTATATTGATAAAGATGTATCGAGCAGAGTTGATCTATCTTGAGATCGTTAGATGTGTTCTAACTCTAGGGCTAGGTGAATGAGATTGTGTTGATGTCCGCTCTATGGGCTAAAGCCTATGGCTTATATACACGCCAGGCAGGGTATCTAGGGTTACAAGGTCGGTACCCTAATGTGGAGGCGGTGGGAGAAGTCTTGGTGTATACGACAAGTCTCTGCGGTCTTGATCTTGTCCCCAGCGTGTAGATTCCGGAGTCCATCTTGAGAAGAATGAGGGCCCATTGGCCCAACCCGAGGAGCATGGGCTAGCTAGGTTAGCACTCCCTAGTCCAGGAGACCGTCACGTTTGTCTCAAAAAAAAGGAGACCATCACGTTGGGTGCAAGTATTTGCTTTTGTGTGTGCATGCGCTGTTCACGAGGTTCTGTGTGAGTCTCCTACTGGATTGATAACCTTGGTTAACTGAGGGAAATACTTATCTCTAATGTACTGCATCTCCTCTCCTCTTCGGGAAATCCCAACGCAGCTCACGAGTAGCATGTGTCACTTGATGCGGTGACCGGCAAAGATCAAAGCAGCAAGAAATATTGGCAACACATCAAGGAAAATACCACAAGATCTTGCCGTTCACGTCCCGTCGTTCATTGAAATAAATCCAAGGCCAGTGGGACGTGATCAAGAAAACATGTAGCCATTGGAGTGGTTGGTTGGAGCAAGTGAGGAATATACCTCCAAGTAGATGCAAGATCGATGATTACATAAGTTTGTTGTGCTCTTGTTTTACACGTTTATGGTCTTGTTTACTTGATGACAAGTTGAGCTCACAGTTGCCTCTTTTCCAAATGTAGGATCACACTGTGCATGAATGATTCAAACAAATCCTGGTTTCAAAGGCAAGCTATTTGTGCTTCAACATTTTTGCTCTTTCTTAAGATAGTGAGAAATGGAGGTTGAGGGACAATGAATCTCTTCCAAAGAAAGGTGCACTTGTAAACTTGGAAGATGACGGTGATAGTGATGATGCACCAAAGGGAGAAAGAAAGGGCAAGCTCGATGGAAGTAAGAAGGACAAGGAGAGGGTGAAGAGGTCGACCGAGGCATCTAGTTTGAGGGAGAAAATTAGTGAAATGGTGAAGGAAGACAAACAGAAAGAGGAAAAGCTGGAGATAAGGTGTGCCTTTGATGAGCGCAAGATCGCTCTTGAGGAGCAAAATAGGAGGGGCGGGAAGATCACCGACGAGGACCAGTTCATGATGATGAATCCGAAGGGCATGGATCCGATGACAAGAGAATTTTGGGAGATGAGAAGAATGGAGATCATGTCTCGAAGGGGGATGAATCTTCAAAATCTGATGATCAGTGATGGTGGTTTTCGGCAATGTTGGTGGTGTGGGTTTTGGAGGTGGTGGTGGTTTCGTTAATGATGGTGGTGGAGGTGGTTTTCCTTTCGGCCATGGTGTGTGTGTGTATGTGGGGTGAGGGGAGGAGGTGGTGTTGGTTGTTTGGGAACACAGTAATTTCAGAAAAAATCCTACACACACGCAAGATCATGGTGATGCATAGCAACGAGAGGGGAGAGTGTAGTCCATGTACCCTTGTAGACCGTAAGCGGAAGCGTTTTATCAATGCGGTTGATGTAGTCGTACACCTTCATGATCCATCCTGATCAAGTACCGAATGTACGGCACCTCCGCATTCAGCACACGTTTAGCTCGATGACGTCCTCGCCTTCTTGATCCAGCAAGAGGGGCAATGTAGTAGATAAGCTCCGGCATCACGATGGCATGGTGACGGAGTTGGTGCAGAACAATCTTCGCAGGGCTTCGCCTAAGCACTGCGAAAACTATGACGTGGGATAAACTAGAGGGGATGGGGTTGCCGGCACATGGCTTGGTGTTTCTTGATCTGTCTTGGGTGCTAGACCTACCCCTCTATTTATATGTTGAGCCTTGGGGTCGAAACTTGGAGTAAAAGCCTCCACAAAGTCGGTTTCACCCGAAAGGCAAGAGTCCATCTCGGACTCCAGGGCCAGACGCCAGGGTTCCCGACGTCTGGACCCAGACGCCAGGGACCATGGCATCTGGCCCCTGGACTCCGCAAAACCTCCTTTTGCGCTTTCCAAAAACCTTGTGGGCTTTCCCCTTTGGCCCAAATAAAGTGTTCTCGTACCCAAACATTTTGGGAAACATTCGGAACCCCTTCCGGTGAATTCGGGAACCCTTCAGGAGACCAAACACTATTATCCCATATATCAAACTTTATCTCCGGACCATTCCGGAGTTCCTCGTCATGTCCATGATCTCATCCGGGACTCCAAACAACATTCCGTTACCAACATACATAACTCATATAATAGTACATCGTCAACGAACGTTTAAGCGTGTGGACCCTACGGGTTCGAGAACTATGTAGACATGACCGAGACACTTCTCTGGTCAATAACCAATAGCGGAACCTGGATGCCCATATTGGCTCCTACATATTATATGAAGATCTTTATCGGTCGAACGGCATAACAACATACGTTCTTCCCTTTGGTCAGGATGTTACTTGCCCGAGATTCGGTCGTCGGTATCTCAATACCTAGTTCAATCTCGTTACCGGCAAGTCTCTTTACTCGTTCCATAATGCATCATCTTGCAACTAACTCATTAGTCACATTGCTTGCAAGGCTTATAGTGATGTGCATTATCGAGAGGGCCCAGAGATACCTCTCCGACAATCGGAGTGACAAATCCCAATCTTGATCTATGTCAATTCAGCAAACACCATCAGAGACACCTGTAGAGCACCTTTATAATCACCCAGTTACGTTGTGACGTTTGGTAGCACACAAAGTGTTCCTCCGGTATTCGGGAGTTGCATAATCTCATAGTCATAGGAACATGTATAAGTCATGAAGAAAGCAATATCAATATACTAAACGATCAAGTGCTAAGCTAACGGAATGGGTCAAGTCAATCACATCATTCTCTAATGATGTGATCCCGTTCATCAAATGACAACTCATGTCTATGGCTAGGAAACTTAACCATCTTTGGTTCAACGAGCTAGTCAAGTAGAGGCATACTAGTGACACTCTGTTTGTCTATGCATTCACACATGTACTAAGTTTTCGGTTAATACAATTCTAGCATGAATAATAAACATTTATCATGATATAAGGAAATATAAATAACAACTTTATTATTGCCTCTAGGGCATATTTCCTTCAGTCTCCCACTTGCACTAGAGTCAATAATCTAGATTACACAGTAATGATTCTAACACCCATGGAGTATTGGTGTTGATCATGTTTTGCTCGTGCGAGAGGCTTAGTCAACGGGTCTACAACATTCAGATTCGTATGTATCTTGCAAATCTCTATGTCTCCCTCTTGACTTGATCGCGGATGGAATTGAAGCCTCTCTTGATGTGCTTTTGGTTCTCTTGTGAAATCTGGATTCCTTTGCCAAGGCAATTGCACCAGTATTGTCACAAAATATTTTCATTGGACCCGATGCACTAGGTATGACACCTAGATCGGATATGAACTCCTTCATCCAGACTCCTACATTTGCTGCTTTCGAAGCAGATATGTATTCCACTTCACACGTAGATCCCGCCATGACGCTTTGCTTAGAACTAGTCCAACTGATAGCTCCACCGTTCAATATAAATACATATCCGGTTTGTGACTTAGAGTCATCCGGATCAGTGTCAAAGCTTGCATCGACGTAACCATTTACGACGAACTCTTTGTCACCTCCATAAACGAGAAACATATCCTTAGTCCTTTTCAGGTATATCAGGATGTTCTTGACCGCTGTCCAGTGATCCACTCCTGGATTACTTTGGTGCCTCCCTGCTAAACTAATAGCAAGGCACACATCAGGTGTGGTACAAAGCATTGCATACATGATAGAGCCTATGTCTAAAGCATAGGGAACACCTTTCATTTTCTCTCTATATCTTCTGAAGTGGTCGGACATTGAGTCTTACTCAACTTCACACCTTGTAACACATGCAATAACCCTTTATTTGCTTGATCCATTTTGAACTTCTTCAAAACTTTATCAAGGTATGTGCTTTGTGAAAGTCCAATTAAGCGTCTTGATCTATCTCTATAGATCTTGATGCCCAATATATAAGCAGCTTTCATTGAAAAACTCTTATTCAAGTATCCTTTTATGCTATCCAGAAATTCTATATCATTTCCTATCAACAATATGTCATCCACATATAATATTAGAAATGCTAAAGAGCTCCCACTCACTTTCTTGTAAATACAGGCTTCTCCAAAAGTCTGTATAAAACCATATGCTTTGATCACACTATCAAAATGTTTATTCCAACTCCGAGATGCTTGCACAGTCCATAAATGGATCGCTGGAGTTTGCACACTTTGTTAGCATCCTTTGGATTGATATAGCATCCTTTGGATCGATAAAACCTTCAGGTTGCATATATACAACTCTTCTTCCAGAAATCCATTCAGGAATGCAGTCTTTACATCCATTTGCCAAATTTGATAATCATAAAATGCGGCAATTGCTAACATGATTCGGACAGGCTTAAGCATCACTACGGGTGAGAAGGTCTCATCGTAGTCAACTCCTTGAACTTGTCGAAAACCTTTCGCAAGAAGTCGAGCTTTGTAGACAATAATATTACCGGCAGCCTGTGTCTTCTTGTTGAAGATCCATTTATTCTCAATGGCTTGCCAATCATCAAGCAAGTCAACCAAAGTCCACACCTTGTTCTCATACATGGATCCCATCTCAGACTTCATGGCCTCAAGCCATTTTGCGGAATCTGGGCTCATCATCGCTTCCTCATAGTTCGTAGGTTCGTCATGGTCAAGTAACATGACCTGCAGGACAGGTTTACCAAACCACTCTGGTGTGGATCTTACTCTGATTAACCTACGAGGTTCGGTAGTAACTTGATCTAAAGTTACATGATCATCATCATTAGCTTCCTCACTAATTGGTGTATGAGTCACAGGAACAGATTTCTTTGATGAACTACCATCCAATAAGGGAGCAGGTACAGTTACCTCATCAAGTTCTACTTTCCTCCCACTCGCTTCTTTCGAGAGAAACTCCTTCTCTAGAAAGGATCCATTCTTAGCAACGAATGTCTTGCCTTCGGATCTGTAATAGAAGGTGTACCCAAAAGTCTCCTTTGGGTACCCTATAAAGACACATTCTCCAATTTGGGTTCGAGCTTATCAGGTTGAAGCTTTTTCACATAAGCATTGCAGCCCCAAACTTTAAGAAAAAACAACTTTGGTTTCTTGCCAAACCATAGTTCATAAGGTGTCGTCTCAACGGATTTAGATGGTGCCCTATTTAACGTGAATGCAGCCGTCTCTAAAGCATAACCCCAAAACGATAGCGGTAGATCAGTAAGAGACATCATAGATCGCACCATATCTAGTAAAGTACGATTACGACATTCGGATACACCATTACGCTGTGGTGTTCCTGGTGGCATCAATTGCGAAACTATTCCGCATTGTTTAAAATGAAGACCAAACTCGTAACTCAAATATTCTCCTCCACGATCAGATCGTAGAAACTTTATTTTCTTGTTACGATGATTTTCCACTTCACTCTGAAATTCTTTGAAATTTTCAAATGTTTCAGACTTATGTTTCATCAAGTAGATATACCCATATCTTCTCAAATAATCCGTGAAGGTGAGAAAATAACGATACCCGCCACGAGCCTCAATATTCATTGGACCACATACATCAGTATGTATGATTTCCAACAAATCTGTTGCTCGCTACATTGTTCCAGAGAACGGAGTTTTAGTCATCTTGCCCATGAGAAATGGTTCGCAAGTACCAAGTGATTCATAATCAAGTGATTCCAAAAGTCCATCAGAATGGAGTTTCTTCATGCGCTTTACACCAATATGACCCAAACGGCAGTGCCACAAATAAGTTGCACTATCATTATCAACTCTGCATCTTTTGGCTTCAATATTATGAATATGTGTATCACTATTATCGAGATTCAATAAAAATAGACCACTCTTCAAGGGTGCATGACCATAAAAGATATTACTCATATAAATAGAACAACCATTATTCTCTTATTTAAATGAATAACCATCTCACATCAAATAAGATCCAGATATAATGTTCATACTTAACGCTGGCACCAAATAACAATTATTCAGGTCTATAACTAATCCCGAAGGTAGATGTAGAGGTAGTGTGCCGACCGCGATCACATCGACTTTGGAACCATTTCCAACGCGCATCGTCACCTCGTCCTTAGCCAGTCTTTGCTTAATCCGTAGTCCCTGTTTCGAGTTGCAAATATTAGCAACAGAACCAGTATCAAATACCCAGGTGCTATTGCGAGCATTAGTAAGGTACACATCAATAACATGTATATCACATATACCTTTTGTTCACCTTTCCATCCTTCTTATCCGCCAAATACTTGGGGCAGTTCCGCTTCTAGTGACCAGTCACTTTGCAGTAGAAGCACTCAGTCTCAGGCTTAGGTCCAGACTTGGGTTTCTTCACTTGAGCAGCAACTTGCTTGCTGTTCTTCTTGAAGTTCCCCCTTTTCCCTTTACCCTTTTTCTTGAAACTGGCGGTCTTGTTGATAATCAACACTTGATGCTCCTTCTTGATTTCTACCTCCGCAGCCTTTAGCATTGCGAAGAGCTCAGGAATTGTCTTATCCATCCCTTGCATGTTATAGTTCATCACGAAGCTCTTGTAGCTTGGTGGCAATGATTGAAGAATTCTGTCATTGACACTATCATCAGGAAGATTAACTCCCAATTGAATTAAGTGATTGTTATACCCAGACATTTTGAGTATATGCTCAGTGACAGAACTATTCTCCTCCATCTTGCAGCTGTAGAACTTATTGAAGACTTCATATCTCTCAATCCTGGCATTTGCTTGAAATATTAGCTTCAACTCCTGGAACATCTCATATTCTCCATGACGTTCAAAACATCGTTGAAGTCCCGGTTCTAAGCCATAAAGCATGGCACACTGAACTATCGAGTAGTTATCAGCTTTGCTCTGCCAAACATTCGTAACATCTGGTGTTGCTCCTGCAGCGGGTTTGGCACCTAGCGGTGCTTCCAACACGTAATTCTTCTGTGTAGCAATGAGGATAATCCTCAAGTTATGGACCCAGTCTGTGTAGTTGCTACCATCATCTTTCAACTTAGCTTTCTCTAGGAACGCATTAAAATTCAACGAAACAACAGTACGAGCCATCTATCTACAACAACATAGACATGCAAAATACTATCAGGTACTAAGTTCATGATAAATTAAAGTTCAATTAATCATATTACTAAAGAACTCCCACTTAGATAGACATCCCTCTAATCATCTAAGTGATCACGTGATCCATATCAACTAAACCATGTCCGATCATCACGTGAGATGGAGTAGTTTTCAATGGTGAACATCACTATGTTGATCATATCTACTATATGGTTCATGCTCGACCTTTCGGTCTCAGTGTGCCGAGGCCATATCTGCATATGCTAGGCTCATCAAGTTTAACCCGAGTATTCTACGTGTGCAAAACTGGCTTGCACCCGTTGTATGTGAACGTAGAGCTTATCACACCTGATCATCACGTGGTGTCTTGGCACGACGAACTTTCGCAACGGTGCATACTCAGGGAGAACACTTGTACCTTGAAATTTAGTGAGAAATCATCGTATAATGCTACCATCGAACTAAGCAAAATAAGATGCATAAAGGATAAACATCACATGCAATCAATGTAAGTGATATGATATGGCCATCATCATCTTGTGCCTTTGATCTCCATCTTCAAAGCACCGTCATGATCACCATCGTCACCGGCGCGACACCTTGATCTCCATAATAGCATCGTTGTCGTCTCGCCAACTATTGCCTCTATGACTATCGCTACCGCTTAGTGATAAAGTAAAGCAATTACATGGTGATTGCATTTCATACAATAAAGCGACAACCATATGGCTCCTACCAGTTGCCGATAACTTTGATACAAAACATGATGATCTCATACAGTAAAATTTAGATCATGTCTTGACCATATCACATCACAACATGCCCTGCAAAAACAAGTTAGACGTCCTCTACTTTGTTGTTGCAAGTTTTATGTGGCTGCTACGGGCTGAGCAAGAACCGTTCTTACCTACGCATCAAAACCACAATGATTTTTCGTCAAGTATGTGTTGTTTTAACCTTCACAAGGACCGGGTGTAGCCACACTCGATTCAACTAAAGTTGGAGAAACTGACACCCGCCAGCCACCTGTGTGCGAAGCACGTCGGTAGAACCAGTCTCGCGTAAGTGTACGCGTAATGTCAGTCTGGGCCGCTTCATACAACAATACCGCCGAATCAAAGTATGACATGCTGGTAAGCAGTATGACTATTATCGCCCACAACTCACTTGTGTTCTACTCGTGCATATAACATCTACGCATAAACCTGGCTCGGATGCCATTGTTGGGGAACGCAGTAATTTCAAAAACATTCCTACAAGAAGAGGGAAGAGTGTAGTCCACGCACCCTCATACACCGTAAGTGGAAGCGTTTTATCAACGAGGTTGATGTAGTCATACACCTTCACGACCCATCCCGATCAAGTACCGAACGTACTACACATCCTCGTTCAGCACACGTTCAGCTCGATGACGTCCTCGCCTTCTTGATCCAGCAAGAGGGGCAAAGTAGTAGATGAGTTCCGGCAGCACGACGGCGTGGTGACGCTGTTGGTGCGAAACAATCTCCGCAGGGCTTTGCCTAAGCACTACAAAAACTATGATGGAGGATAAACTAGAGGGGACGGGGTCCGGCACACGGCTTGGTGTTTCTTGATTTGTCTTGGGTGCTAGCCCTACCCCTCTATTTATATGTTGAGCCTTGGGGTCGAAACTTGGAGTAAAAGCCTCCACAAAGTCGATTTCACCAGAAAGGCAAGAGTCCTTCTTGAAAGTGCAACTATCCATAGGTGGTTTTGGAAATTCCTAACAACATATAGCTCATTGAGCTAATGCTATTTCAAGATAAATATTTCAGGAAAGCTCAATGTTTGGTATGGTATGGATGAGAAATGTGGACCCCTCAAAATGCTAAGGACAAAAGGATTGGCTCAAGCTCAAAGCATAAGACTCTACATTTTTCATTTTAGTGATCCAAGATCACATTGAGTCCATAGGAAAAGCCAATACTATCAAGAGGGGTGCACTACTAGGGAAAAGCCTAGCAGCAGTGCGGGTTTTGGGTGTATCAGTAGCGCGGGTGCCCGCGCTACTGATATGGCGCCACATCTAACTTATAGCAGTAGCGCGTGTTGACACACGCTACTGCTATACATGGTTAGTTGTAGCGTGCGTTGCAAACAGCGCTACTGCTAATTAGCTGTAGCGGGTCTTATACCCCGCGCTACTACTATTACTTTTGAAAACAAAAAAAAATCTCGATCCCGTGCGTGTTGTCAATGGCAGCAATGGTAAGATCTAGCAATGATTGGCGTCGCCGGAGGCATGAACGGACAACAGAAGACCAGATCCAGCAGTGGCTGTTGGAGAGGGCCCGTTTCTATGGTAGAGCCAGGCCGCGGCGTGGGGCTCCTCTTCCCGACCATGCCAGATAACTCCGGGTCATCCATGGCGACGACCTGCATGGGCATGGACATGGGAGGGTGAGTCAAACCAGAGGGAGAGAGAGAAAAGGAAAACCGAGGGAGAGAGGAAGGTGATGTAGGGAGCAGCGGAGCTAGTCACCGGTGGTGAGGTGCTCCGGTGTGGTGGCGCGGGGCGGCGGCCTCCTAGACGTCGGTGGAAGACCGGCGAGCTCCTAGACGCCGGTGGCGCGAGGCGTCGGCCTCTTTCGGCGCCATGGAGGAGGATGGGTGCATGGGCAAGAGGTCCATGTGAGAGCGTATGGAAAGTGAGAGGAGAGAGTGGTGGAAGAGAGGAGGGATTTGGGGGAGGAGATGGGGATTCGGCCGAGGATATGGCGACTTCACCTACCTCGTACTTAGCACTAGCGAGGGGTATAAAACCGCGCTACTACTATCAACTTAGTAGTAGCGTGGGTTTATACCCCTCGCTACTACTATGGCATGTGTCAGTGGGCACGGTAGAGACCGCTTAGTAGTAGCGAGGGTTAAAAACCCGCGCTACTACTATCAACTTAGTAGTAGCGAGGGTTAAAAACCCGCGCTACTGCTAATTAGCAGTAGCGCATCTTTTTGTGCCGCGTTGCTGCTAAGATTCTATGTATAAGGTTTTCCCTAGTAGTGGTGAGGTGTTGCTTAATGAGTTTCTTGCTCAAAGTGCTTAGTGATATGCTCCAAAAACCCTCAACTACTTTCTCACATCCACATATGTCCCAAACCAAAAGTCAAACTTGGCCCCACCGAAACTTTCTATCTGGCGCTACCGAGTTCAGTTGACATAGCCACTGCCAGAAACCCTAGTCTTTTCGGTCTCACTGATATAGATCTCGGTCTCACCGAGGATGGGATTGTAATCTCTCTGTTTCCCTTCATAACGTTTCCGTCAAACCGAGATGAGCGATCGGTCCCACCGAGATTGCAATGCAAACTCTCTGTTTCCCTTTCGTAACGTTTCGGTCCAACCGAGATGAGCGAATTGGTCCCACCGAGTTTGCCTGACCAACTCTCTGTTTGTCTATTACCAAAATCGGTCTCACCGAGTTTGTGTGATCGGTCTCACCGAGATTACGTTATGCTCTAACCCTAACGATATCGGTCCCACCGATTTGACATGTCGGTCCCACCGAAATGCCTAACGGTCACATTATGAACTAAAATCAGTCTGACCGAGTTCAATGATTCGGTCCCACCGAGTTTGGTAAATTGTGTGTAACGGTTAGATTTTGTATGGAGGCTATATAACCCCTCCACCCACTCTTCATTCGTGGAGAGAGTCATCAGAACATGCCTACACTTCCAACATACATTTTCTGAGAGAGAACCACCTACACTTGTGTTGAGGTCAAGATATTCCATTCCAACCACATAAATCTTGATCTCTAGCCTTCCCCAAGTTGCTTTCCACTCAAATCATCTTTCCACCAAATCTAATCCTATGAGAGATAGTTGAGTGTTGGGGAGACTATCATTTGAAGCACAAGAGCAAGAAGTTCATCATCAACACACCATTTGTTACCTCTTGGAGAGTGGTGTCTCCTAGATTGGCTAGGTGTCACTTGGGAGCCTCCGTCAAGATTGTGGAGTTGAACCAAGGAGTTTGTAAGGGCAAGGAGATCGCCTACTTCGTGAAGATGTACCTGAGTGAGGCATGTCCTTCGTGGGTGACGGCCATGGTGGGATAGACAAGGTTGCTTCTTCATGGACCCTTCGTGGGTGGAGCCCTCCGTGGACTCGCGCAACCATTACCCTTCGTGGGTTGTAGTCTCCATCAACGTGGATGTACGATAGCACTACCTATCGGAACCACGGATGAAAAATCTCCGTGTCAACATTGTGTTTGCTTCCTCAAACTCCTCCCTTTACCTTCATATGCAATTGTTTTACATTCCGCTGCCATAGTCTTAGAATTGCATGTGTAGGTTGATTGCTTGACTTATGCTAAGTTGCTAAAATCTGCCAAGAACTAAAATTGGGAAAAGGCTAGATTTTATTTGGTCAAGTAGTCCAATCACCCCCCTCTATACATACTTTCGATCCTACAAGTGGTATCAGAGCTTTGTTCTCCATTTGATTTGATTTCCATAGCTTTTGGTGGTCATAGCCTTGGTTTCACAACCTAGGAGAGTATGGCGTCTAGCAAGGGAAATTACCACCGTAGAGGTCCTTACTTTGATGGTACAATTTTTGCTAGTTGGAAGCATAAGATGAAAATGCATATTCTTGGACATAACCCCGCCATTTGGGATACTGTGTATATTGGCTTGCAAGGTGAATTCTTTGATGGGAGAGAACCGAGCCGTGAAGCTACCGCGGAAGAGTTGAAGATGCTGCAATACAATGCTCAAGCTTGTTATATTATCTTCAACGGATTGTGCCCCGAAGAATTCAACAAAATCAGCCGCCTTGAGAATGCAAAGGAAATTTGGGATACTTTGATTGATACGCACGAAGGTACTGACTCCATCAAGGAATCCAAATTGGATGTGCTTAAAAGTCAACTTGACAAGTTGAAAATGAAGGATGGTGAACGTGTCGCTGAAATGTACTCTAGGCTTGCTCTCATCACAAATAAGATTGTCGGCTTAGGAAGTGAAGAGATGACCGATAAATTCATCATCAAGAAGATCCTAGGAGCCTTGGATGGAAAATATGATACCGTGTGCACATTGATCCAAATGATGCCCAATTACAAATATCTCAAGCCAACGTAAGTCATTGGAAGAATTGTTGCTCATGAGATGTCACTCAAGGATAAGGAAGAGCTCCACAACAAGTCAAGTGGTGCTTACAAAGCCTCATGTGAAGCTCCCACGTCATCAAGTGAGAAACAAACCTTCAATGAAGAATTGAGCCTAATGGTGAAGAACTTCAACAAGTTCTACAAGAGTAGAAGCAAGGAAAGAAGTTCCAAGTCAAGGTCCTACAATGACAAAAGATCTTCTAGTCGTGAGCGTAATTGCTACAATTGTGGAAGACCCGAACACTATTCCAATGAGTGTACGGCTCCCTACAAAAGAAGAGAAGATTCTCCAAAAAGAAGGAGTAGAAGAGATGAATCACCATCAAGAGAAAGAAGGAGTAGAGATGATCGTTATGAACGGAGACCCTCTCGGAGAAGCAAGGATTCGGATAGAAAGGATAAGTCATCAAGGAGCTACACAAAACGAAGACATCAAGCTCATGCTAGTGAATGGGTATCCGGCTCCGACTCCGACAATCACTCCGAAAGAAGTTATCACTCGGACTCCAAATATACTCAAGATGAAGGTGTTGCCGGACTAGCACTTGTGACAACCAACTCCTACGACATATTTGACTCACCAAATGAAGGAATTGGGAGATGCCTCATGGCTAAAGGTCCAAAGGTAACACACCACGAGTATGTTGATTTCAATAGTGATGAAGATGATTTGCTAGGAGATGATGATTTACTTGTTGACAACTCTAGTTATGAAAACTATGATGAATTTGATATTAATCATGCTAATCAAGATAAAACGAATGACGATGATAAGAAGGAGATTGAGCGTTTAACTAAAGAGCTAAACACTCTTAAGTTAGCTCATGAAACTACCTTGGAAGGTCATCGAGAACTTTTAAAGACTCATGAGAAACTACGCTTTGAAAAGCTCAACCTTGAGCAAGAGCATGAGTTTTTAAAGGCAATCAATGATGATCTTTGCAAGAAAAGTTCTTCTTACATTGCCAAGCATTTACTCTTGTCTACTTACATGCCACAAGTTAAATCTAACAACAAGAACAAGAAAGATTCTTCATCTAGTAGTAACAACAATCATGCTAAATCCAATGTTGTTGCTTCTAGTGGTTCTCTTGATTCCACTAATGATTCTCTTAGCCAAGTTACACTTGAGCAAGAAAATAGCTTATTGCAGGGAATTATAGAGAAAGGTGTTTACAAGAGCCTTGCCAGAAGTAAGCAATTCGAGGAGATTGTACGCAAGCAAGGAAGGCACCGGAAGCATCAAGGTGTTGGTTTTGAACGAAAGTTTAATGCCAATGGAGTTGAGTGGGAAGAAGATCAATACCCCAAGATGAAGTTTGTTCCTCAACAAGAGAAGTACGATCCTACTTCTTTCAAAGGAACACAAGCTCAAGATGATCTTCCACCACAAGACCACAAGCAAAAAGGCAAGGACAAGCTTCAAGAGGAGATTGATGCATTTGCAGAAGCTCCTAAGGCCTTGGTCAAGTGGGTTCCCAACACTTCATCAAGTATGACTACAACTCCAAGGATTCCCATCAAGATGGTGTGGATCCCTAAGAAGGAAAACTAGAGAGTTCTTGAGGGTGACTCCGCCAACATACTTGACTCCTATCATTTTGGCAAGGACAAGTGCAAACAACTTCCATATCTTGCATTAGTCCAAGGAGTCACAAACTCTCTTGTTGGTAAGACGAGGAACAAGGTAACCTAATGCTTTCATGGACAACACCTTGTGTAAACATCACTCTATGTCCATGGATATCTTTGCTTGTTCCTTGTGGGACTAACCCGTGTAGGTATTGAAAGTGCAACTCACTCCAATGGATTGCTCCGAATGTTCTATATCAACATTGAGCATCCACATCTTCAACACCTACATGAAGTCATTATCGACAAAACCAAAGGTTAGTTCATCCCTCTTAGGGGGGATATCACATATAGGGGGAGCTTTACTCTAAGTGTTGGGGATCATTGCAGAAATTAAAAAAATTCTACGCATCACCAAGATCAATCTATGGAGTAACTAGCAACGAGAGAGAGGGGAGTGCATCTTCGTACCCTTGAAGATAGCGAGACGGAAGCGTTACAAGAACGCGGATGAAGGAGTCATAATCGTAGCGATTCAGTTCGCGGTGGATTCCGATCTTAGCGCCGAACAACGGCACCTCCGCGTTCAACACACGTGCAGCCTGGTGACGTCTCCCACGCCTTGATCCAGCAAGGAGGAGGGAGAGGTTGAGGAAGAGGGCTCCAGCAGCAGCACGACGGCGTGGTGGTGATGGAGCAACAGTTCTCTGGCAGGGCTTCGCCAAGCTCTTGCGGAGGAGGAGAGGTGTTGGGGAGGGGAGGGGCTGCGCCTTGGATGTGGTGCTGCACCCCTCCCTCCACCCCTCTATTTATAGGGAGAAGGGGGAAGGGGGCCGGCCCCTCTAGATGGGATCTAGAGGGGGGCGGCGGCCAAGGGGGAAGGGGGCTTGCCCCCCAAGCCAAGGGGGCGCCCCCTTTAGGGTTCCCCCCAACCCTTGGCGCATGGGCCCTAGGGGGGGTTGGCGCCTAGCCCACTTGGGGCTGGTTTCCTTCCACCTACAGCCCATAAGGCCCTCCGGGGCAGGTGGACCCACCCGGTGGACCCCCGGAACCCCTCTGGTGGTCCCGGTACAATACCGGTATACCCCTGAATATTTCCGGTGACCGTATGATGACTTCCCATATGTAAATCTTCACCTCCGGACCATTCTGGAACTCCTCATGACGTCCGGGATCTCATCCGGGACTCCGAACAACATTCGGTAATCACATACAAATCTTCCTTATAACCCTAGCATCATCGAACCTTAAGTGTGTAGACCCTACAGGTTTGGGAATCATGCAGACATGACCGAGACAGCTCTCCGGCCAATATCCAACAACGGGATCTGGATACCCATGTTGGCTCCCACATGTTCCACGATGATCTCATAGGATGAACCACGATGTCGAGGATTCAAGCAATCCCGTGTACACTTCCCTTTGTTAATCGGTACGTTACTTGCCCGAGATTCGGTCATCGGTATCCCAATACCTCGTTCAATCTCGTTACCGACAAGTCACTTTACTCGTTCTGTAATGCATGATCCCGTGACAAACTACTTAGTCACATTGAGCTCATTATGATGATGCATTACTGAGTGGGCCCAGATATGCCTCTCCGTCATACGGAGTGACAAATCCCAGTCTCGATTCATGCCAACCCAACAGACACTTTCGGAGATACCTGTAGTGCACCTTTATAGTCACCCAGTTACGTTGTGATGTTTGGTACACCCAAAGCATTCCTACGGTATCCGGGAGTTGCACGATCTCATGGTCTAAGGAAATGATACTTGACATTAGAAAAGCTTTAGCAAACGAACTACACGATCTTGTGCTATGCTTAGGATTGGGTCTTGTCCATGACATCATTCTCCCAATGATGTGATCCCGTTATCAATGACATCCAATGTCCATAGTCAGGAAACCATGACCATCTATTGATCAACGAGCTAGTCAACTAGAGGCTCACTAGGGACTTGTTGTGGTCTATGTATTCACACATGTATTACGGTATCTAGTCAATACAATTATAGCATGAGCAATAGACAATTATCATGAACAAGGAAATATAATAATAACCATTTTATAATTGCCTCTAGGACATATTTCCAATAGTCTGCCACTTGCACTAGAGTCAATAATCTAGTTACATTGTGATGAATCAAACACCCATAGAGTTCTGGTGTTGATCATGTTTCGCTCGTGGAAGAGGTTTAGTCAACGGATCTGCGACATTCAGATCCATATGCACTTTGCAAATATCTATGTCTCCATCTTGAACATTATCACGAATGGAGTTGAAGCGACGCTTGATGTGTCTGGTCTTCTTGTGAAACCTGGGCTCCTTGGCAAGGGCAATAGCTCCAGTGTTGTCACAGAAGAGAGTCATCGGGCCAGACGCATTGGGAATAACTCCTAGGTCGGTAATGAACTCCTTCATCCAGATTGCTTCATGTGCCGCCTCCAAGGCTGCCATGTACTCCGCTTCACATGTAGATCCCGCCACGACGCTTTGCTTGCAACTGCACCAGCTTACTGCCCCACCATTCAAAATTTACACGTATCCGGTTTGTGACTTAGAGTCATCCAGATCTGTGTCGAAGCTAGCATCAACGTAACCCTTTACGATGAGCTCCTCGTCACCTCCATAAACGAGAAACATATCCTTAGTCCTTTTCAGGTACCTCAGGATATTCTTGACCGCTCTCCAGTGTTCCATGCCGGGATTACTTTGGTACCTTCCTACCAAACTTATGGCAAGGTTTACATCAGGTCTAGTACACAACATGGCATACATAATACACCCTATGGCTGAGGCATAGGGGATGACACTCATCTTTTCTCTATCTTCTGCCATGGTCGAGCTTTGAGCCGAGCTCAATTTCACACCTTGTAATACGGGCAAGAACCCCTTCTTGGACTGATCCATATTGAACTTCTTCAATATCTTATCAAGATATGTGCTTTGTGAAAGACCTATGAGGCATCTCAATCTATCTCTATAGATCTTGATGCCTAATATGTAAGCAGCTTCTCCAAGGTCCTTCATTGAAAAACACTTATTCAAGTAGTCCTTTATGCTTTCCAAAAGTTCTATATCATTTCCCATCAATAGTATGTCATCCACATATAATATGAGAAATGCTACAGAGCTCCCACTCACTTTCTTGTAAGCGTAGGCTTCTCCATAAGTCTACATAAACCCAAACGCTTTGATCATTTCATCAAAGCGAATGTTCCAACTCCGAGATGCTTGCACCAGCCCATAGATGGAGCGTTGGAGCTTGCATACCTTGTTAGCATTCTTAGGATCGACAAAACCTTCCGTCTGCATCATATACAATTCTTCCTTAAGGAAGCCATTAAGGAATGCCGTTTTGACGTCCATTTGCCATATCTCATAATCATAGAATGCGGCAATTGCTAACATGATTCAGACGGACTTCAACTTCGCTACGGGTGAGAAGGTCTCATCGTAGTCAACCCCTTGAACTTGTCGATAACCCTTAGCAACAAGTCGAGCCTTATAGATGGTAACATTACCATCCGCGTCTGTCTTCTTCTTAAAGATTCATTTGTTTTCTATCGCTTGCCGATCATCGGGCAAGTCTGTCACAGTCCATACTTTGTTTTCATACATGGATCCTATCTCGAATTGCATGGCTTCAAGCCATTTGTTGGAATCTGGGCCCGCCATCGCTTCTTCATAGTTCGAAGGTTCACCATTGTCTAACAACATGATTTCCAGGACAGCATTGCCATACCATTCTGGTGTGGAACCCGTCCTTGTGGACCTACGAAGTTCAGTAGCAACTTGATCCGAAGTACCTTGATCATCATCATTAACTTCCTCTCTAGTCGGTGCAGGCACCACAGGAACATCTTCCTGAGCTGCGCTACTTTCCGGTTCAACAGGCAGTACTTCATCGAGTTCTACTTTCGCCCCACTTACTTCTTTTGAGAGAAACTCTTTCTCCAGAAAGGACCCGTTCTTGGCAACAAAGATCTTGCCTTCGGATCTAAGGTAGAAGGTATACCCAATGGTTTCCTTAGGGTATCCTATGAAGACGCATTTTTCTGACTTGGGTTCGAGTTTTTCAGGTTGAAGTTTCTTGACATAAGCATCGCATCCCCAAACTTTTAGAAACGACATCTTAGGTTTCTTCCCAAACCATAATTCATACGGTGTCGTCTCAACGGATTTAGACGGTTCCCTATTTAAAGTGAATGTAGTTGTCTCTATAGCGTATCCCCAAAATGATAGCGGTAAATTGGTAAGAGACATCATAGATTGGACCATATAAAATAGAGTGTGATTACGACATTCGGACACACCGTTACGCTGAGGTGTTCCAGGCGGCGTGAGTTGTGAAACAATTCCACATTTCCTTAAGTGCGTACCAAATTCATGACTCAAATATTCTCCCCCTCGATCTGATCGGAAAAACTTTATTTTTCTGTCACGTTGATTCTCTACCTCATTCTGAAATTCCTTGAACTTTTCAAAGGTCTCAGACTTGTGTTTCATCAAGTAGACATACCCATATCTACTTAAGTCATCAGTGAGGGTGAGAACATAACGATAGCCTCCGCGAGTCTCAACGCTCATTGGACCACACATCAGTATGTATGATTTCCAACAAGTTGGTTGCTCGCTCCATTATTTCGTAGAACGGAGTCTTGGTCATTTTTCCCATGAGGCATGGTTCGCATGTGTCAAATGATTCGTAATCAAGAGACTCCAAAAGTCCATCTGCATGGAGCTTCTTCATGCGTTTGACACCAATGTGACCAAGGCGGCAGTGCCACAAGTATGTGGGACTATCGTTATCAACCTTACATCTTTTGGTATTCACACTATGAATATGTGTAACATCACGTTTGAGATTCATTAAGAATAAACCATTGACCAACGGGGCATGACCATAAAACATATCTCTCATATAAATAGAACAACCATTATTCTCGGATTTAAATGAGTAGCCATCTCGTATTAAACGAGATCCAGATACAATGTTCATGCTCAAAGCTGGCACTAAATAACAATTATTGAGGTTTAAAACTAATCCCATAGGTAAATATAGAGGTAGTGTGCCGACGGCAATCACATCGACCTTGGAACCATTCCCGACGCGCATCGTCACCTTGTCCTTCGCCAGTCTCCGCTTATTCCGCAGCTCCTGTTTCGAGTTACAAATATGAGCAACCGCACCGGTATCAAATACCCAGGAGCTACTATGAGTACTGGTAAGGTACACATCAATTACATGTATATCACATATACCTTTGGTGTTGCCAGCCTTCTTGTCCGCTAAGTACTTGGGGCAGTTCCGCTTCCAGTGTCCGTTTCCCTTGCAATAAAAGCACTCTGTCTCAGGTTTGGGTCCATGCTTTGGCTTCTTCCCGATAACTGGCTTACCGAGCGCGGCAACTCCCTTGCCGTCCTTCTTGAAGTTCTTCTTACCCTTGCCTTTCTTGAAACTAGTGGTTTTATTGACCATCAACACTTGATGTTCCTTTTTCATCTCCATCTCCGCTGATTTTAGCATTGAAAATACCTCAGGAATGGTTTTCACCATCCCCTGCATATTGTAGTTCATCACAAAGCTCTTGTAGCTAGGTGGGAGCGATTGGAGGATTCTGTCAATGACCGCGTCATCCGGGAGATTAACTCCCAGCTGAGATAAGCAGTTGTGCAACCCAGACATTTTGAGTATGTGCTCGCTGACAGAACCATTCTCCTCCATCTTACAACTGTAGAACTTGTCGGAGACTTCATATATCTCGACCCGAGCATGAGCTTGGAAAACCATTTTCAGCTCTTGGAACATCTCATATGCTCCGTGCTGCTCAAAACACTTTTGGAGCCTCGATTCTAAGCTATAAAGCATGCCGCACTGAACCAGGGAGTAATCATCACTACGCGACTGCCAGGCGTTCATAATGTCTTGAGTTGCTGGGAAAACGGGTGCTTCGCCTAGAGGTGCATCTAGGACATATGCTTTCTTGGCAGCTATGAGGATGATCCTCAAGTTCCAGACCCAGTCCCTATAGTTGCTACCATCCTCTTTCAGCTTGGTTTTCTCTAGGAACGCGTTGAAGTTGAGGGCAACATTAGCGTGGGCCATTTGATCTACAAGACATATTGCAAAGATTTTAGACTAAGTTCATGACAATTAAGTTCATCTAATCAAATTATTTAATGAACTCCCACTCAGATAGACATCCCTCTAGTCATCTAAGTGATACATGATCCGAGTCAACTAGGCCGTGTCCGATCATCACGGGAGACGAACTAGTCATCATCGGTGAACATCTTCATGCTGATCGTATCTTCTATATGACTCATGTTCAACCTTTCGGTCTCTTGTGTTCTGAGGCCATGTCTGTACATGCTAGGCTTGTCAAGTCAACCTAAGTGTTTTGCATGTGTAAATCTGGCTTACACCCGCTGTATTCCAACGTTAGAATCTACCACACCCGATCATCACGTGGTGCTTCAAAACAACAAACCTTCGTAATGGTGCACAGTTAGGGGGGACACTTTCTTGAAATTTTATGAGGGGTCACCTTATTTATACTACCGTCGTTCTAAGCAAATAAGATGTAAAACATGATAAACATCACATGCAATCAAAAAGTGACATGATATGGCCAATATCATTTTGCTCGTTTTGATCTCCATCTTCGGAGCGCCATGATCATCATCGTCACCGGCATGACACCATGATCTCCATCATCATGATCTCCATCATCGTGTCTTCATGAAGTTGTCTCGCCAAGGATTACTTCTACTACTATGGCTAATGGTTTAGCAATAAAGTAAAGTAATTACATGGCGTTATTCAATGACATGCAGGTCATACAATAATTAAGACAATTCATATGGCTCCTGTCGGTTGTCATACTCATGGACATGCAAGTCGTGATTCCTATTACATGAACATGATCAATCTCATACATCACATATATATCATTCATCACATCCTTTTGGCCATATCACATCACACGGCATATGCTGCAAAAACAAGTTAGACGTCCTCTAATTGTTGTTGCATGTTTTTACGTGGCTGCTATAGGTTTCTAGCAAGAACGTTTCTTACCTATGCCAAAACCACAACGTGATATGCCAATTGCTATTTACCCTTCATAAGGACCCTTTTCATCGAATCTGATCCGACTAAAGTGGGAGAGACAGACACCCGCTAGCCACCTTATGCAACTAGTGCATGTCAATCAGTGGAACCTGTCTCACGTAAGCGTACGTGTAAGGTCGGTCTAGGCCGATTCATCCCATGATGCCACCAAAACAAGATAAGACTAGTAGTGGCAAGTAAATTGACAAAATCGACGCCCATAACAAACTTGTGTTCTACTCATGCATAGAAACTACGCATAGACCTAGCTCATGATGCCACTGTTGGGGATCGTTGTAGAAATTAAAAAAATTCTACGCATCACCAAGATCAATCTATGGAGTAACTAGCAACGAGAGAGAGGGGAGTGCATCTTCGTACCCTTTAAGATTGCGAGACGGAAGCGTTACAAGAACGCAGATGAAGGAGTCGTACTCGTAGCGATTCAGATCGCGGTGGATTCCAATCTTAGCGCCGAATAACGGCACCTCCACGTTCAACACATGTGCAGCCCGGTGACGTCTCCCGCGCCTTGATCCAGCAAGGAGGAGGGAGAGGTTGAGGAAGAGGGCTCCAACAGCAGCACGACAGCGTGGTGGTGATGGAGCAACAGTTCTCCGTCAGGGCTTCGCCAAGCTCTTGCGGAGGAGGAGAGGTGTTGGGGAGGGGAGGGGCTGCGCCTTGGATGTGGTGCTGCACTGTTGGAGATATGCCCTAGAGGCAATCATGTATGATGATATTTCCTATGTGGTTATGAATAAAGAGAGTCCTTGGACATTATCAACGATGTGTATCAGCAAGTACGTGACTTGTTTGTGGGACTATGCATTGTATGATGACTGTCCTAAAAGGTCCCTAGTCGAAAGGGCTGTGTGGACGTGCAGCCGACTAGACTAGCATATGACACGGTCGATGGCTTGGTCTCACTAGCCATGGAGCATTGGATGCTAACCGAATAATATGGACTTGGAAAGGTCTGGTCGGATTCGACATAGTCGGATCCGAGTCGAGATAAGGTCCGAGTCGGACAGACCCAACTATGAGACGTAGCAATATGTCATCTGTGAGTCTCTAGTACAACATACGTTCTATGTCCTAAGACCTGAGCTGACGCATGTACTCGGGATGGTGACAGACTTGCTTTGGGCCGACCAAACGCTACTCCGTGACTGGGTAGTTACAAAGGTAGGTTTCAGGTTTGTCCAGTCCCATGCTACGAGATGTGGTCGAGCAAGATGTGATTTGCCCCTCCGATCAGGAGAGATATACTCTGGGCCCCTCGCGTGATCCGACCAGGATAAGCATGGCCATGCGACAAGGATTATGTGATAATCCGGATTCTGGTCGGCATCACTGGAATGAGAAAGAGGTTGGGCTAGCACAAGGATGACAGTCTCGCCTTGAGCCCGACAACATATATCATGCAGCAAAGGGAACAGAAGTGTGACTCGTTGTACAGGTTCGCTTAACCAGCTTCATGGTCTGCTTGGTGTTCGGCATGCCTTGCTAGAGGCCGCTACCAACCGTGCAGTTCGGAGGTAATCCGAACTGCGACCAAGCCGACTTGAACCTAAGGGGTCGCGTGCTTACGGGAAGGAACCTACGAGGTCGGTTCATAGGATACTGGTCGGATGTGATCCGAACTGGACTAGGAATGTGACCGAGTAGACTTTGGGCTTTAGGGTTCGTGCGAGGCCCAAGTGTTGAGCCTGCGACGGACGCTTATATAAAGTGGAGGTGCGGCACACTCATGTGGTTGATGGCTTCGGCACTGCCACTAGGGTTTGCATGTGTTGCGAATAGCCACCTCCACTCGCCGCCAACTATGTGATCGGACCTAGCAGTCCGCCGCACGGTGTTCCTCCTGCACGCACGTATACCGTTAGAGGCGGTGCACTTGCGCCGCTCCGGCGAACTTGTAAGTGGGATCAGACGACCGGCTGTTCGAGGGAGATCGGACAAGGAGGAGACGATCCACGTGGACGCGCTGCCCCAACTCTTCTTCCGCTGCACGGCACTGCGCGTCTAGTGGTAACGAACTGTGATCCATCTCCCGTAGCATGTTCTTGGTTATTCTGCGTGTAGGAATTTTAATTTGCAGTCGACGCACCCTACCGTAGAACCCAACAGTGGTATCAGAGCTTCTGCTATAGGATTTGGATTTAGATCGTATGCATATTAGATATGTGGAGGTGGCAGATGAGATCTGTAGTCCTTGATAAGATCGGCTATGTGCACGGTTGATGTGATCAACTGCACATGGGGATCGTTGAGGCTATGTTTTTTGTCAATCGGGA
Organism: Triticum aestivum; assembly: GCF_018294505.1. Taxonomy (NCBI): domain Eukaryota; kingdom Viridiplantae; phylum Streptophyta; class Magnoliopsida; order Poales; family Poaceae; genus Triticum; species Triticum aestivum. The sequence continues at coordinate 760,863,705 of NC_057798.1, read as the reverse complement.
TTGATGAGGTCGTGACACGATCTACCCCTACCGGTCGGTCATCCGCCATCGGGGTTAACAGTGAAACGTAAATCCGAATCGGATCCGCGATGATCGATTGATCGGTCAGATCAGAAAATTCAGCGTGATCGGAGTTCAGATGTGATCTGTGATTTCCGAAAACATCGGGCGCTGCCCGCACCCGCGAGGGACCGCCCTATGCGTAGCGCCATGTATTTCGTACCCGATACACAAACCGGTAGAATGTGATTCTATGCATAACTTTGTTTTGCAGGTTTGATGTGAATAGTATGGCTCATGTGTATGTGATGCATGTGTGTAATTTATACGTGGCCTGCGTGTCATGTTTGTCAGCCGGCAGGAGCCAAAGTGTTGTCATTATATTGTATAACGACCTGCGTGTCGACTTGTGACTCTATGTAAATTCATTACTAGTTGTAGTAGTTGGATAATAGAGATCAGGTTGGTGGCTTGGCGTCCCGGCGTGACAAACAAGATGGAGTTCCTAGATGGTCATCAGAGTCGGAGCCGACCTGGAAGAACGTCCATGGAGGAGCCATACTATTTCACAATATGTGTTATATTTGTGATTGTTATGCTTCTTTGTTTCTATGCATGTTAGAATGGTAGAAAGATCCCTCATGAATATCAAGTAAATTGCCATTCCCGATGTTGCACCTTCGCACGTCAAGTACGTCTAGTAGTGGGCTCATAAAATTGGGGTGCTGCTGGGTGTCCTTGAACTGAAGGGTTCGTGTCGGACATGGACATGCACTGCATCAGGTTAACTTGACAAGGCTATCAAAACGGTTTTGGGCCTTGTGGCAAAGAAGGTTGGGAGCCGGGGTATGAGATACCTTCCCGACCGACAGGAGTCGTATAGAGATACGATTAGCAAGGAGTTGCTTACCGGATAGGTATGTTGGCTAGCAGTGATGCTAAAGCTCACTAGTCGCATGCGCTAGTCGGATCCTGAATCACTGAGAGTTTGCGGAGGGATGCTGACTTCAGTGGGAGTATTTCTGTTTAGGCTAGAATTACTCTACATAAACACATTGCTTAGTGATTGCATATTTTCTGTTGTAGATCAATGGCACCACCTGCTCAACCCAACTTTGCATTGAAATCAATTCTGGAAAAGGATAAACTGAATGGAACAAACTTTACCACCTGGTATAGAAATCTGAGAATTGTTCTCAAGCATGATAAAAAGGAACATGTTCTAGAGGATCCACTTCCAGAGGAACCTGCCGATAATGCTAATGCCACAACTAAGAATGCCTACCAGAAACTCGTTGATGAATCAACGGAGATCAGTTGTCTGATGCTGGCTTGTATGGAGCCCGATTTGCAACAGCATTTCGAAAATGTTGAGGCTTACGATATGATCGAGAGTCTCAAGAGCATGTTTCAGACACAGGCTAGGACCGAAAGGTTCAACGTCTGGCGATCCTTGATGGATTGCAAGCTGAAGGAAGATGATCCACTGAGCCCACATGTGATCAAGATGATCGGATATGTGCAAGCTTTGGATCGTTTGGGCTTCCCGCTCTTAGATGAGCTAGCTACTGATGCTGTTCTGGGTTCTCTTCCGCCCAGCTATGGGACGTTCATCTCGAACTATCATATGCATGGCATGGATAAGAAACTCACTGAATTGCATGGGATGCTCAAGCTGACAGAGCAGGATATTTAGAAAGGCACGCATCAAGTGTTGATGGTGTAGAAATCGGCTAAGTTCAAGAAGAGTTGGTCCAAGAAAAAGGCTAAGGCAAAGGGCACGGAGATGGTAACCTCTGCCACTGCGCCGAAGTCTGGACCGGACTCGAAGACCGTTTGCTTTCACTGCAAGGAGACCGGTCACTGGAAGAGGAACTGTAGCAAGGGGCTTGCAGAGCATGGCAAGAAGGCCAGAAATGCTTCTTCAGGCAAAGGTACACTTGTTGCATATGTTATAGACATTTACCTTGCTGACATACCTAGTAGCTCTTGGGTATTTGATACCGGATCGGTTGTTCATATTTGCAACTTGATGCAGGGGCTGGTAAGAACTAGGCGTGTGGCACAAGAGGAGATTGACATCAGGGTCGACAACAAAGCAAGAGTTGTTGCATTGGAGGTCGGCACGATGCAGCTCCTACTTCCTTCCGGATTCATTATGGAATTGAATAATTCTTATTACATTCCTGCACTTAGTCGGAACATCATTTCTGCCTCATGTTTGATGAGTCAAGGTTATGAATTCAATTTAAAGGACAATGGTTGTTCGATATTTTTGAATGGTATGTTCCACGGCTATGCGCCCATTGTTGATGGGCTATTTATATTGAATCTAGAACAGGAACCAGTCTATAATGTAAATGTCAAGAGGCATAAGCCTAATGAGATAAATCCGACATACTTCTGGCATTGCCGGCTTGGACACATTAGTCTGAAACGCATGAAGAAGCTCCATGATGATGGGCTCCTAACTTCGTACGACTTTGAGTCATTTGAGACATGTGAATCATGCTTGCTCGGCAAGATCACTAAGTCTCCCTTCGCAAAGAGTTGCGAGAGGGCGTCCGAGCTGTTGGAACTTATACATAGTGTTGTGCATGGTCCAATGAGCACAACTGCCAGAGGTGGCTATCAGTACTTCGTGACTTTTACCGACGACTTGAGTAGATACAGATATATCTATTTGATGAGGCACAAGTCGGAGACTTTTGAAAAGTTCAAAGAGTTTCAAAACGAGGTTGAGAATCAGCTCGGCAAGACTATAAAGCTTTTGTGATCTGATCGTGGAGGTGAGTACATGAGCCAGGAGTTTGATGACCATCTGAAAAGTCGAGGTATAGTACCTCAGCTCACACCTCCGGTACACCACAGAGAAACGGCGTGTCGGAACGGAGGAATATGACCTTGTTGGACATGGTCCGGTCTATGATGAGCAAATTGGATTTACCCTTGTCATTCTGGGGATACGCTCTAGAAACTGCAGCTATCACACTTAATAGGGTACCATCAAAATCCGTAGACAAGACACCACATGAAATGTGGCCTGGGAAGAGTCCCAGTTTGTCTTTTCTAAAGATTTGGGGTTGTGAAGCATTTGTCAAGCGACTTATGTCAGACAAGCTTACACCTAAATTGGATAAATGCATATTCGTAGGATATCCGAGGGAAACCTTGGGATATAGCTTCTACAACCGGGAAGAGAACAAAGTGTTTGTTGCTCGGAACGGGGTTTTCCTTGAGAAAGAGTTTCTCAATCGGGAGGCCAGTGGGAGGACGGTTCGACTCGAAGAAATTCAAGGACCACTCAGGGATGGCTCAACTGGTGATGAGATCATACTGGAGTCAAGCGGCACCGGAACCACGGAGGTCGGAAAGATTGCGTAGAATGCGTGATGTATTGTTGCTAGAAAGCGACGAGCCAGCCACGTATGCGGAAGCGATGGTGAGCCTATATTCCGAGGCATGGTTGGAGGCCATGAGATCCAAGTTAAAGTCCATGGATGAGAATCAAGTCTGGGACTTGGTTGATCCGCCGCCTGGCGTAACGGCCATTGGTTTCAAATGGGTCTTTAAGAAGAAAACCGATGTGGATGGAAATGTTCAGGTCCATAAATCTCGGCTTGTCGCTAAGGGTTATGGACAAGTTCAAGGAATTGACTACGATGAGACTTACTCACCGGTAGCGATGCTAAAATCAGTGAGGATTATACTAGCTATAGCTGCATATTTCGATTATGAGATATGGCATATGGATGTCAAAACGGCTTTCCTACATGGAAATTTAACCGAGGACGTGTATATGACACATCCCGAGGGTTTTGTCGATCCTACTAGCACTAGTAAGGTATGCAAGCTCAAGAGATCCATTTATGGGTTGAAGCAAGCATCTCGAAGTTGGAACATTCGTTTTGATGAGGTCGTCACTGGTCTCGGTTTCATCAAAAGCGAAGAAGACTCTTGTTTATACAAGAAGTTAAGTGGGAGCTCGATAGTGTTTTTGATCTTGTATGTGGACGACATACTACTGATCGGAAATAATGTTTCGATGTTGAACTCGGTCAAGGAATCATTGAATGGCAAGTTTTCGATGAAAGACCTTGGTGAGGCAGTGTATATTTTAGGCATTAATATCTATAGAGATAGATCGAGGAGGCTGCTCCGCTTAAGCCAGAGCACGTACATAGATAAAGTGTTGAAGCGGTTCAACATGAGTGAGGCAAAGAAAGGGTTCTTGCCACTCTCACATGGTATAAGGCTAAGAGAGACTCAGAATCCTTCGACATCTGATGAGCAAAGCAGGATGAGTAGGATTCCGAATGCCTCGGCAATCGGATCCATCATGTATGCCATGATATGTACAAGGCCTAATGTTGCTTTTGCAATAAGCCTAACAAGCGGATACCAGGCCAACCCAGGTGAGAGTCACTGGGCAGCGGTAAAGGCTATTTTGAAGTACCTGAAAAGGACTAAAGAGATGTTCCTACTTTATGGAGGTGAGGAAGAGCTCGTCGTAAGGGGTTACGCCGATGCTAGTTTCCAACCGACAGAGATGATTGTCGATCACAGTCCGGATTCGTGTACGTCCTGAACGGAGGGGCAGTGCACTGGATGAGTTCCAAGCAGGATACGGTGGCTGATTCTACCACAAAAGCCGAATACATTGCGGCTTGTGAAGCTGCAAAGGAAGGTGTTTGCATCTGGCATTTTCTGGATGATCTTGGTATTTTCCCAGCATCGGTGAAACCGTTGGACCTTTATTGTGATAATTCTGGTGCCATCGCACAAGACAAGGAGTCGAGGAATCACCACAAGGTCAGGCACATAGACCGGAAATATCACCTGATACGAAAGATCATAAAGAATGGTGATGTAGAATAATGCAAGATTCACACGGATGCAAGTGTTGCAGATCGGTTGACTAAGCCACTTCCACAACCCACGCATGAGTGGCACGTTAGAGCTATGGGCATTCGATGTCTATTTGATTGACTCTAGTGCAAGTGGGAGACTGTTGGAGATATGCCCTAGAGGCAATCATGTATGATGATATTTCCTATGTGTTTATGAATAAAGATACACTAAAATAAAAGACACATCCGTGACATTTTGGGCCGAACGGAATTTTTCTCTGTCATACATATGACACTTCTATGATGATAATTGTGACAAAACCCGATATCATTATAGATGTGGTGGGCTCCTACTTCTATGACAAAAAATCATGACAGAAAATGGGCTTTTCGTCCTGGGCGGGCCGGAGACGCAGCTGCATGACATTCTTTGGGCCGTCCATGACGGAAAAAACCATGGTAGAAGTGAGGGGGAGGAAAATTTTGGGGAGTTGCCGGTTACAGTGGGAGAGTGATGCGTGTTTCTCTCATACGTACGCGCGTGTGTGCGAGGCGTTGGCTCTAACTGAAGCCGAGCGAGGCGTTGGGCTCTAACTGAACCCGATCGATTGCACTGCAGGCTACGCATTACTGAACCCGAGCGATCGATCGATGGCTGTTAACTGAACCCGATGGAGCAATTTCTTCGCTACTGCTGCTAACTGAAGCTGATCGATGCTGCCTCTGGGATGAACAGTGAGCATTGAGGGGGGTTTGGATGAACAGTGAGCAGTGGCGTTGCCTCTGGATGAACAGGAACCCGTGGTGTGGAGGGCTGGATGAACAGTTGACGGTGGAGGGGTGGTTGAACAGGACCCCGTGGTGTGGAGGGCTGGATGAACAGTAGGCGGTGGAGGGGTGCCCGTGGAGGGGTGGTTGAACAGTAGCGGGTGGAGTAGCGCGCGGTGGAGGCTGGATGAACAGGAGCCCGTGGAGGCTGGGGGAGGTCGACGGTAGCCTGTGGAGGCTGGAGGAGGTCGACGGTGGAGATGAACAGTATCCCATGGAGTTCCGTTTTGCGGTACGCCACACCCCTCCCGATGAACAGGACCCCTGTTTCGACCGTAGGAGGTCCGTTTCATCTG